>NW_027210512.1:0-15000 GCF_027789765.1 Dendropsophus ebraccatus
CAATGGGGTGGTGATCTGGTGACTGCGCTGGCCACTCCATTACCTAGGATAGAATACCAGCTGCCGCTTCTGCTGGAAATAGTTCTTGGCACAATTTGGAGGTGTTTAGGGTCATTGTCCTGTTGTAGGATGAAATTGGCTCCAACCAAGCGCTGCCCACTGGGTATGGCATGGCGGTGCAGATGTGATGGCCTTCCGTTATTCACAATCCCTTTTTACCCTGTACAAATCTCCCACCTTACCAGCACCAACCCCAGACCATCACATGACCTCCACCATGTATAACAGATGGCGTTCAGGCATTCTTCCAGCATCTTCTCATTTCTTCTGCGTCTCACAAACGTTCTTCTTTGTCATCCAAACACCTCAAACTTGGGATTCATCCATCGTCCACAACACTTTTTTTCCAGTCTTTCTCTGTCCAATCTCTGTGTTCTTTTTTGCCCATCCTTAATCTTTTCTCTTTATTGGCCAGTCTCAGATATGGCTTTTTCTTTGCCACTCTGCCCTGAAGCCCAAAATCCGGCAGCCGCCTCTTCCCTGTAGATGGTGACACTGGTGTTTTGCGGGTACTATGTAATGAAGATGCCAGGTGGGGACCTGTGAGGCGTCTGGTTCTCACACTAGAGACTCTAATGTGCTGATCTTCTTGCTTATGGGCCTATTCCACAGGTCGTTTAGAGGAGCAAACAAGCACTCTCAGTGCTCGTTTGCTCCTCGTTCCCCGCTATTCGACGCGGCTGCAGCGAGCGAGTGAGTGCGGGAGGGGGCGGCTGCCCGGGGGATCGCTGATCGTCCGGGCAGCCCATAGGATATAGCAGCGTCTGCTGCCGACGCTCCTATTCAATGGAGCGACGGCAGCAGATCGCTGCTATATCAGTCGCTTATTTTTTCAACATGTTGAAAAACAAGCGACTGCAAAGATCAGCCGACATGAACGATGTCGGCTGATCGTTGCACTCTATTCCACGGGACGATTATCGTCCGTAGCGGCCGGTATCGGACGAATACGAACGATAATCGTTCCGTGGAATAGGGCCTTTATTTGTGCAACGCCGCCTCCCACTTCTTTTTCTACTCTGGTTAGAGCCTGTTGTGCTGTCCTCTGAAGGGAGTAGTACACACCGTTGTAGGAAATCTTCCGCAATTTCTGGCATGGAATAGCCTTCATTTCTAAGAACAAGAATAGACTGTCGAGTTTCAGATGAAAGTTCTCTTTTTCTGGCCATTTTGAGCGTTTAATTGACCCCACAAATGTGACGCTCCAGAAACACAATCTGCTCAAAGGAAGGTCAGTTTTGTAGCTTCTGTAACCAGCTAGACTGTTTTCAGATGTGTGAACATGATTGCACAAGGGTTTTCTAATCATCAATTATCCTTCTGAGCCAATGAGCAAACACCTTGTACCATTAGAAGACTGGAGTGATAGTTGCTGGAAATGGGCCTCTATACACCTATGTAGATATTGCACCAAACACCAGACATTTGCAGCTAGAATAGTCACTTACCACATTAGCAATGTATAGAGGGGGTTGGGTTACAGTTAGGACTAGTTTAAAGTTATCTTCATTGAGAAGTACAGCGCTTTTCCTTCAAAAATAAGGACATTTCAGTGTGACCCCAAACTTTTGAACGGTAGTGTATATATATTGTTGTGTGTGTGTGTGTGTATATATATATATGAGAAAACACATAGCAGCTTCTGCAGGGGGAGGAGGAGGATTACACAGGATGTGTATATATATATATATATATATATATATATATTATATATATATATATAAATAAGAGAGAGAGAGAGAGAGAGAGAGCACGAGAGAGAGAGCACGAGAGAGAGAGAGGAGGGAGTTACACCCATCGGGGGCACATGGTGGCGGTACAGTCAGGCATCACACAGACATCAGTCATTATATAACTTTATATTACAAGATCCTGTGATGATGCGAATATGTGATATAATAGAGGAGCTGCATCCAGGGGTTTGTGGAGAACGTGCGACGCTGATACAAGACCTGGTGAAGATAGACATCTCCCTTAAAGGGACCAGTATCCCTAATGTCAGCCACATGCAGGGGTGGCACAGACAGCTGAGGGCCATGGGGAGATCCTTATGAGTCCCTTACATTTGCCCCTGCACCATCAGGTTACACAGAGGAACAGGCTGATAACAGAGAGCAATAGATGTGTATTTCACCTACAGGAAACGTAGGGAAGACAGTCTGCAGGTGCACTTGTCCCTTTAAGAATCATAGTCCCAAGCTGTGGTGGGCAGGAGGGCAGGCTCCCCCTGGTGGTGGCTGCAGAACACACAGGTTCATCTCTTCTGCAGAGGGTTTGGAGCTTTGTGTCGGGGCAGGGGTTCTGCAGGTATGATCTATCTGGAGGAGACGTTTGATGCTGTATGATGGACGTGTATAATCCTGTACAGGGTGATGTCACATGTAGGGGCGGTGACATCATCAGACACGCCCCCCTTGACACTCAGTATCAGATCACCTGATTTGGGATATTTAACAGTCCGGGGTCTGTTTTGCCTCTTTTTGCGCAGAGATCGGGCCTCCCCCCCCACTGAATTACTGACAGTTTCCACTAGATCACCGTTCAGAGCCGGATCGGTCAGAGAAAACCTCAGCCTCCTGGTCGCCATCGCTGGCCTGTGTCCGAGCTAAAGCCGGCATTCTCTGGCTATAACGGCCGGATCCTCATCATCACTCGGCTCATCCTCAGGGGCAGGGCTGTGCTGGGGGTCCATCACAAGGGTCGTATGTTGTGACCTCACTGCTCCCCTCCCCCGCTGGGCTCTCTCTACAATATTGACTAAAATCTTCCATGAATTCCATCTGCTCCGCGATTCTCCTCCGCAGACGGCGCTGCTCCAGCAAAGAACGATCCACCAGGATGGTATTTCTGCCGCCTCCCACACTCCGAGGGGTCGTAAACCGGATACGTCTCTTCTGGGTAACCTGCCGCAACAACACAAACTTATTGTAACATTGGTATATAGTTGTCATATGAGTTCCATCACATCTTATCCTCCAGAGCTGCACTCACTATTCTGCTTGTTAAATCATGTCTCATCCCCCAGAGCTGCACCACTATTCTGCTGTTACATCATGTTCTCATCCTCCAGAGCTGCACTCACTATTCTGCTGTTACATCATGTCTCATCCTCCAGAGCTGCACTCACTATTCTGCTGTTACATCATGTCTCATTCTCCAGAGCTGCACTCACTATTCTGCTCTTACATCCTGTCTCATCCTCCAGAGCTTCACTCACTATTCTGCTGTTACATCATGTCTCATCCTCCAGAGCTGCACTCACTATTCTGCTGTTACATCCTGTCTCATCCTCCAGAGCTGCACTCACTGTTCTGCCCCTCCCCTGTACCTTCCCATTCCTCCATGTATGGAGCCTCCTCGGCCTCTTGCTCCGGGGAGATGCCGTCCATGATCTTTCCCTCCTTCATCACCCGGGTGATCTCCTTCAGTCTCTGCAGCAGTTGTTGCTCCTCATCATTACTAACGTTATGTTCCCTGAGAAAAGCAACAGCAGTGACATCATCATCATCAGCCCCTCCCCCACCAATACACAGACCAGTGACATCATCAGCCCCTCCCCCACCAATACACAGACCAGTGACATCATCATCATCAGCCCCCTCCCCCCACAATACACAGACAGTGACATCATCAGCCCCTCCCCCACCAATACACAGACCAGTGACGACATCATCAGCCCCACCCCCACCAATACACAGACAGTGACGACATCATCAGCCCCTCCCCCACCAATACACAGACCAGTGACATCATCGTCATCATCATAAGCCCCTCCCCCACCAATAAACAGACCAGTGACATCATCATCATCAGCCCCTCCCCCACCAATACACAGACCAGTGACATCATCATCAGCCCCTCCCCCACCAATACACAGACCAGTGACATCATCATCATCAGCCCCTCCCCCACCAATACACAGACCAGTGACATCATCATCAGCCCCTCCCCCACCAATACACAGACCAGTGACATCATCATCAGCCCCTCCCCCCACCAATACACAGACCAGTGACATCATCGTCATCAGCCCCTCCCCACCAATACACAGACCAGTGACATCATCATCAGCCCCTCCCCCACCAATACACAGACCAGTGACATCATCAGCCCCTCCCCCCACCAATACACAGACCAGTGACATCATCAGCCCCCTCCCCCACCCAATACACAGACCAGTGACATCATCATCATCAGCCCCTCCCCCACCAATACACAGACCAGTGACATCATCATCAGCCCCTCCCCCACCAATACACAGACCAGTGACATCATCATCAGCCCCTCCCCCACCAATACACAGGACAGTGACATCATCGTCATCAGCCCCTCCCCCACCAAATACACAGACCAGTGACATCATCAGCCCCTCCCCCACCAATACACAAACCAGTGACATCATCAGCCCCTCCCCCCACCAATACACAGACCAGTGACATCAGCCCCTCCCCCACAATACACAGACCAGTGACATCATCATCAGCCCCCTCCCCCACCAATACACAGACCAGTGACATAATCATCATCAGCCCCTCCCCCACCAATACACAGACCAGTGACATCATCATCAGCCCCTCCCCCACCAATACACAGACCAGTGACATCATCATCATCAGCCCCTCCCCCACCAATACACAGACCAGTGAATCATCAGCCCCTCACCCACCAATACACAGACCAGTGACATCATCATCATCAGCCCCTCCCCCACCAATACACAGACCAGTGACATCATCATCATCAGCCCCCTCTCCCACCAATACACAGACCAGTGACATCATCAGCCCCTCCCCCACCAATACACAGACCAGTGACATCATCATCAGCCCCTCCCCCACCAATACACAGACCAGTGACATCATCATCAGCCCCTCCCCCACCAATACACAGACCAGTGACATCATCATCATAAGCCCCCTCCCCCACCAATACACAGACCAGTCACATCATCAGCCCCTCCCCCACCAATACACAGACCAGTGACATCATCATCAGCCCCTCCCCCACCAATACACAGACCAGTGACATCATCATCAGCCCCTTCCCCACCAATACACAGACCAGTGACATCATCATCAGCCCCTTCCCCACCAATACACAGACCAGTGACATCATCAGCCCCTCCCCCACCAATACACAGACCAGTCACATCATCATCAGCCCCTCCCCCACCAATACACAGACCAGTGACATCATCAGCTCCTCTCCCACCAATACACAGACCAGTGACATCATCAGCCCCTCCCCCACCAATACACAGACCAGTGACATCATCATCAGCCCCTCCCCCACCAATACACAGACCAGTGACATCATCATCATCAGCCCCTCCCCCACCAATACACAGACCAGTCACATCATCAGCCCCTCCCCCACCAATACACAGACCAGTCACATCATCAGCCCCTCCCCCACCAATACACAGACCAGTGACATCATCAGCCCCTCCCCCCACCAATAACACAGACCAGTGACATCATCATCAGCCCCTCCCCCACCAATACACAGGACCAGTGACTATCATCATCATCAGCCCCTCCCCCACCAATACACAGACCAGTGACATCATCAGCCCCTCCCCCACCAATACACAGACCAGTGACATCATCAGCCCCGCCCCCCCCCAATACACAGACCAGTGACATCATCAGCCCCTCCCCCACCAATACACAGACCAGTGACATCATCAGCCTGACATGGCAGATACCATAAGATAATACTGGAGCCCCCCAGTGGTAGCTGTGTGTATTGCACAGATGTTGCAGCCGTCAGCCCCAGTGAGTAATTGGCGCTCTCGTTCCTCTCCTTCCCTCTCATTCTTCTTGTACTTCTCGTTCCTTCCCTTTCCCTCGTACCTCTCTTCCTTCTCCTTCCTTTTGTACCTCTCCTTCCCCTCCTACCTCTCGTTCCTCTTCTTCCCCTCCTACCTCTCGTTCCTTCCCTTTCCTTTGTACCTCTCTTCCTTCTCCTTCCTCTTGTACCTCTCCTTCCCCTCCTTTCCCTCGTTCCCCTCCTTCCCCTTGTATCTCTCGTTCCCTTCGTTGTCCTTGTACCTCTCGTTCTCGAGAAGTACAAGAAGAATGAGAGGGAAGGAGAGGAACGAGAGCGCCAATTACTCACTGGGGCTGACGGCTGCAACATCTGTGCAATACACACAGCTACCACTGGGGGGCTCCAGTATTATCTTATGGTATCTGCCATGTCAGGATGATGATGTGACTGGTCTGTGTATTGGTGGGGGAGGGGCTGATGATGTGACTGGTCTGTGTATTGGTGGGGGAGGGGCTGATGATGTCACTGGTCTGTGTATTGGTGGGGGAGGGGCTGATGATGTCACTGGTCTGTGTATTGGTGGGGGAGGGGCTGATGATGTCACTGGTCTGTGTATTGGTGGGGGTACCTCTCCTTCCCCTCGCACTTCTCGTTCCCCTGGTACCTCTCGTTGTTTGGGCCCCAGACGGGAGATGATCTTCTCCATGGCTTCCTCGGTCTCCCTCAGTTTGTCCTGCAGTTGGCTGAGCTCGTAGTCGGCTGAAATCAGAGACAATAAATGGTACTGAGCATGGGCGGTGGGGCGGTCTACAGATACTGTTATGGTACTGGGAGTTATAGGGGCGTGTCCTATAGGGGTATATACAGGTCAGAGGTCATGTGACTACAAGCTATAATAAATATCTATTGTGTTAGACTAGATCGGCGTAAAATATAAAGGGGGCGGGGCTGTGACAACAAATTATGGGAAGCCCCGCCCCAGACTCTTAGAGGATTATTACAAATCAGGGAGTCATCTTCCCGTGGTCACTCACTGATCTTCCTCTTCAGGTTCCCGTTGGCGATCGGGACGCTTTTCGGCTCCATCTTCACAGTTTTGCCTTTGACGAAAGCTGAAAATAATAAAACACAAAGGAAATAAGCTCTGATATTGTGACTATAGTCAACATGAGCAATCAGGACACTGTTACCTCACACAGACCTCCAGGACACTGTTACCTCACACAGACCTCCAGGACACTGTTACCTCACACAGACCTCCAGGACACTGTTACCTCACACAGACCTCCAGGACACTGTTACCTCACACAGACCTCCAGGGACACTGTTACCTCACACAGACCTCCAGGACCACTGTTACCTCACACAGACCCTCCAGGACACTGTTACCTCACACAGACCTCCAGGACACTGTTACCTCACACAGACCTCCAGGACACTGTTACCTCACACAGACCTCCAGAACACTGTTACCTCACACAGACCTCCAGGACACTGTTACCTCACACAGACCTCTAGGACAGTGTTACCTCACACGGGCGATCAGGACACTGTTACCTCACACAGACCTCCAGGACACTATTACCTCACACAGACCTCCAGGACAGTGTTACCTCACACGGGCGATCAGGACACTGTTACCTCACACAGACCTCCAGGACACTGTTACCTCACACAGACCTCCAGGGACACTGGTTACCTCACACAGACCTCCAGGACACTGTTACCTCACACAGACCTCCAGGACACTGTTACCTCACACAGACCTCCAGGACACTGTTACCTCACACGGGCGATCAGGACACTGTTACCTCACACAGACCTCCAGGACACTATTACCTCACCACAGACCTCCAGGACACTGTTACCTCACACAGACCTCCAGGGACACTGTTACCTCACACAGACCTCCAGGACACTGTTACCTCACAGGGGCGATCAGGACACTGTTACCTCACACAGACCTCCAGGACACTATTACCTCACACAGACCTCCAGGACACTGTTACCTCACACAGACCTCCAGGACACTGTTACCTCACACGGGCGATCAGGACACTGTTACCTCACACAGACCCTCCAGGACACTATTACCTCACACAGACCTTCCAGGACAGTGTACCTCACACAGACCTCCAGGACACTGTTACCTCACACAGACCTCCAGGACAGTGTTACAGTGTAATTCTGTGTGTGAGGATAGCTGAGTGTGATCAGTAATAGTGTGCTGTGAGCAGTAATCCCTTGTGTGAGAATAGCATGAGTGTGGGCATAGTCTGAGTGTGAGCAGTGTGTGAGCATTGCCTGAATGTGAGCAGTAATCATGTGTGCGAGCATAGCCTGAGTGTCAGCCATAGCCTTGCCTAGCCTGAGTGTGAGCAGTAATCATGTGTGCGAGCATAGCCTGAGTGTCAGCATAGCTTAGCCTGAGATGTGAGCAGTAATAGTGTGTGTGAGCATAGCCTGAGTGTGAGCAGTAATCCTGTGTGTGAGCATAGACTGAGTGTGATAAGTAATTCTGTGTGTGAGGATAGCCCGATTGTGAGCAGTAATAGTGTGTGTGAGCAGAAATCCTGTGTGAGCATAGCCTGAGTATGAGAATAGCCTGTGTATGAGCAGTAATCCTGAGTGTAAGCATTGCCTAGCCTGAATGTGAGCAGTAATCCTGTGTGTGAGCATTGCCTGAATGTGAGCAGTAATCCTGTGTGTGAGCATAGCCTGTGTGTGAGCAGTAATCCTGTGTGTGAGCATAGCCTAAATGTGAGCAGTAATCCTGTGTGTGAGCATAGCCTGTGTGTGAGCAGTAATCCTGTGTGTGAGCAGTAATCTTGTGTGTGAGCATAGCCTGTGTGTGAGCATAGCCTGTGTGTGAGCAGTAATCCTGTGTGTGAGCATAGCCTGAATGTGAACAGTAATCCTGTGTGTGAGCATAGCCTGAGTGTGAGCAGTAATCTTGTGTGTGAGCATAGCCTGAGTGTGAGGATTGCCTGAGTGTGAGCATAGCCTGAGTGTGAGCATAGCCTGAGTGTGAGCATAGCCTGAGTGTGAGCATAGCCTGAGTGTGAGGATTGCCTGAGTGTGAGCATAGCCTGAGTGTGAGCATAGCCTGAGTGTGAGCAGTAACACTGTGTGTGAGCATAGCCTGAATGTGTAGAGCCCGGAGTGACCCTGGAACACACGTCCACGACACGTGTAGTGCAGGACACTACAGGGACAGCCTGGTCCTCCCTCACAGCTGCCCTCATCCCAGCTGCTCCTATAGTTTCTTCAACAACCGCGTCATCTAGTGACAAGAGTTGGTATCACACCAATAACTATTATAGCACAAGGACGCAAGAACCACCAGGAGACAGTGACACTGATCCAGAGCGCTCTGCAGATCATTGCTCCTCTCTGATACTGATACAGTGGTGCCTTGGATTAGGAGTATAATCCGTTCCGGGACGGCACTTGTAATCCAAATCACTCTTATACCAAAGCAAATGTTCCCATAAGAAATCACTGATCTGCAGACAATTGGTTCCACCCCCCAAATATACTGATTATTATTCTAATTAACGTGTAGAAGAGATGAAACAATGAGTAGCAGCTGAATATGTGATATATAAGTTACTGTACAGTATAGCAGCATGTGGTGTATAATGTATAGTAACTGTATAACCCTGATAAACACAGCAGCTGGATATGTGATATATAAGTTACTGTACAGTATTAGCAATCAGCATGTGGTGTATAATGTATAGTAACTGTATAACCCTGATAACACAGCAGCTGGATATGTGATATATAAGTTACTGTACAATATAGCAGCATTGTGGTGTATAATGTATAGTAACTGTATAACCCTGATAACACAGCAGCTGGATATGTGATATATAAGTTACTATACAGTATAGCAGCAGGTGGTATATAATGTATAGTAACTGTATAACCCTGATAACACAGCAGCTGGATATGTGATATATAAGTTACTGTACAGTATAGCAGCATGTGGTATATAATGTATAGTAACTGTATAACCCTGATAACACAGCAGCTGGATATGTGATATATAAGTTACTGTACAGTATAGCAGCATGTGGTGTATAATGTATAGTAACTGTATAACCCTGATAACACAGCAGCTGGATATGTGATATATAAGTTACTGTACAGTATAGCAGCATGTGGTGTATAATGTATAGTAACTGTATAACCCTGATAACACAGCAGCTAGATATGTGATATATAAAGTTACTGTACAGTATAGCAGCATGTGGTATATAATGTATAGTAACTGTATAAACCCTGATAACACAGCAGCTGGATGTGTGATATATAAGTTACTGTACAGTATAGCAGCATGTGGTGTATAATGTATAGTAACTGTATAACCCTGATAACACAGCAGCTGGATATGTGATATATAAGTACTGTACAGTATAGCAGCATGTGGTATATAATGTATAGTAACTGTATAACCCTGATAACACTGCAGCTGGATATGTGATATATAAGTAACTGTACAGTATAGCAGCATGTGGTATATAATGTATAGTAACTGTATAACCCTGATAACACAGCAGCTGGATATGTGATATATAAGTTACTGTACAGTATAGCAGCATGTGGTGTATAATGTATAGTAACTGTATAACCCTGATAACACAGCAGCTGGATATGTGATATATAAGTTACTGTACAGTATAGCAGCATGTGGTATATAATGTATAGTAACTGTATAACCCTGATAACACTGCAGCTGGATATGTGATATATAAGTTACTGTACAGTATAGCAGCATGTGGTATATAATGTATAGTAACTGTATAACCCTGATAACACAGCAGCTGGATATGTGATATATAAGTTACTGTACAGTATAGCAGCATGTGGTATATAATGTATAGTAACTGTATAACCCTGATAACACAGCAGCTGGATATGTGATATATAAGTTACTGTACAGTATAGCAGCACGTGGTATATAATGTATAGTAACTGTATAACCCTGATAACACAGCAGCAGCTGGATATATGATATATAAATTACTGTACAGTATAGCAGCATGTGGTATATAATGTATAGTAACTGTATAACCCTGATAACACAGCAGCTGGATATGTGATATATAAGTTACTGTACAGTATAGCAGCATGTGGTATATAATGTATAGTAACTGTATAACCCTGATAAACACAGCAGCTGGATATGTGATATATAAGTTACTGTACAGTATAGCAGCATGTGGTATATAATGTATAGTAACTGTATAACCCTGATAACACTGCAGCTGGATATGTGATATATAAGTTACTGTACAGTATAGCAGCATGTGGTGTATAATGTATAGTAACTGTATAACCCTGATAACACAGCAGCAGGATATGTGATATACAAGTTACTGTACAGTATAGCAGCATGTGGTATATAATGTATAGTAACTGTATATCCCTGATAACACAGCAGCTGGATATGTGATATATAAGTTACTGTACAGTATAGCAGCATGTGGTATATAACTGTATAGTAACTGTATAACCCTGATAACACAGCAGCTGGATATGTGATATATAAGTTACTGTACAGTATAGCAGCATGTGGTGTATAATGTATAGTAACTGTATAACCCTGATAACACAGCAGCAGCTGGATATGTGATATATAAGTTACTGTACAGTATAGCAGCATGTGGTATATAATGTATAGTAACTGTATAACCCTGATAACACAGCAGCTGGATATGTGATATATAAGTTACTGTACAGTATAGCAGCATGTGGTGTATAATGTATAGTAACTGTATAACCCTGATAACACAGCAGCAGCTGGATATGTGATATATAAGTTACTGTACAGTATAGCAGCATGTGGTGTATAATGTATAGTAACTGTATAACCCTGATAACACAGCAGCTGCTGGATATGTGATATTATAAGTTACTGTACAGTAATGGAGAGGATGGGAAACACAAGGACAGAGACTGCAGGGAGCAGGAAGGAATGAGCAGGACAGATGTGGGCACATACATGCAGCACTCTCTGTCCGGGGAGAGAGGGGTTACAGCTATGAAGCAATTACCTCCACAGTCCTGTCCCCTGATGTAAGCCCCAGC
Organism: Dendropsophus ebraccatus; assembly: GCF_027789765.1. NCBI lineage: Eukaryota > Metazoa > Chordata > Amphibia > Anura > Hylidae > Dendropsophus > Dendropsophus ebraccatus. The sequence goes on from NW_027210512.1 coordinate 11,929, forward strand.
CTGAAGTGGATATGCTATGATTTGGAAGGTGAGGGAGACTTCCTGGGTCAGAGTACAGGGCTGTAGACCACGCTGTGCAGGCCATGCCCCTCCCCCACTCCCCCTCCAACCCAGTACAGGGAGCTCTTACACCAAAGCAATGCTCTTACACCAAGTTACCACTGTATATGTATACTGTATACCAAGAGAGGTACCACTGTATATATATATAAACAAACACAGTGGTATCTCTCCTGGAATACAGCATACATTATATATATACAATGGTTTCTCTCCTGGTATACAGTATATATATATATATATATATATATATATATATATATATATATATATATATATATATATACACACACACGCGCGCAAACACACACAGTGGTATCTCCCCTGGTATACAGTATATATACAGTGGTATCTCTCCTGGTATACAGTGTATATATATATATATATATATATATATATATATACACCACACACACACACACACACACAGTGGTACCTCTCCTGGTTATACAGTATATATATATATATATATATATATATATATATATACACAGTGGTATCTCCCCTGGTATACAGTATATATATATATAATATATATATATATATATATACACAGTGGTACCTCTCCTGGTATACAGATATATATATATATATATATATATATTATATATATATATATATATATACACAGTGGTATCTCCCCTGGTATACAGTATATATATATATATATATATATATATATATATATATATATATATGCAGTGGTATCTCTCCTGGTATACAGTGTATATATATATATATATATATACACAGTGGTATCTCCCCTGGTATACAGTATATATATATATATATATATATATATATACACAGTGGTATCTCCCCTGGTATACAGTATATATATATATATATATATACACACAGTGGTATCTCCCCTGGTATACAGTATATATATATATATATATATATGCAGTGGTATCTCTCCTGGTATACAGTATATATATATATATATATATATATATATATATACACAGTGGTATCTCCCCTGGTATACAGTATATATATATATATATATATATATATATATATATATATATATATATACACAGTGGTATCTCCCCTGGTATACAGTATATATATATATATATATATATATATATATATATATATATATATGCAGTGGTATCTCCCCTGGTATACAGTATATATATATATATATATATATATATATATATATATACACAGTGGTATCTCCCCTGGTATACAGTATATATATATATATATATATATATATATATATATATATATATATATATATATATATATATATATATACACAGTGGTATCTCCCCTGGTATACAGTATGTATATATATATATATATATATATATATATATATATAAAGTAATATACTGATGATAGAGGAAAACTTTAAAATATAACCTTTATTATTATTACCTTGTTAAAACTCTCAGTTCGTAGAATCAGCAAATTTATTACTTTGATTTTTTTACTTTTTACTTATACAGTGGCCATCACCAAAACACCGTACATAAATCCATCAGGATAGTTTCATATTGCACTTATAGAAATTGCACAGTCCTTGTAATGGTCGTATTGCACTATTCACATTATCTTTGCACTTTTCCCGCAATCGTGTTAAGTGCATAACAATTATAAAGTGCTTATTCTCAAATTCATATTGCACCTTGATTTAAATTGCTCAATCCCCTTCACTGTATTGCACTTTTCACCGGTGTTTTTTTGCAACCTTTCCGCAATAGTGTAATATGCACAGCAATTTTTGGTGCTTATTTTATTTCATTTATTCATATGTGCGGCCATCACCAGTGCTGTGCATATGGATATACTAACGGGATATCTGTGAAGCTACCAACCGGCCCCTGATGATGAGTGGTTCAAGAAACGCGTTGGGCCAGCGTAATGAAGTATGAAGGAACCCCTATAAAAGTAAAGAAATACACTAAGGGAAGTACAAAAACCTTCTTTGAAATAATTTAATAAAAGTATGAATTTTGAAGCTCACAGAAAAACATTGTATATGGAACTAATATAAACTGTGATATGAATAAATGAAATAAAATAAGCACCAAAAAATTGCTGTGCATATTACACTATTGCGGAAAGGTTGTAAAAAAACACCGGTGAAAAGTGCAATACAGTGAAGGGGATTGAGCAATTTAAATCAAGGTGCAATATGAATTTGAGAATAAGCACTTTATAATTGTTATGCACATTACACGATTGCGGGAAAAGTGCAAAGATAATGTGAATAGTGCAATACGACCATTACAAGGACTGTGCAATTTCTATAAGTGCAATATGAACTATCCTGATGGATTTATGTACGGTGTTTTGGTGATGGCCACTGTATAAGTAAAAGTAAAAAATCAAAGTAATAAATTTTGCTGATTCTACGAACTGAGAGTTTTAACAAGGTAATAATAATAAAGGTTATATTTTAAAGTTTTCCTCTATCATCAGTATATTACTCTAATTAAGGAAATCCAATTTTGACTAATCGGAAGAAAGTGATTATATATATATATACACAGTGGTATCTCCCCTGGTATACAGTATATACACAGTGGTACCTCTCCTGGTATACAGTATATATATATATATATATATATATATATATATACACAGTGGTATCTCCCCTGGTATACAGTGTATATATATATATATATATATATATATATATATATATACACAGTGGTATCTCCCCTGGTATACAGTGTATATATATATATATATATATATATATATATATATATATATATACACAGTGGTATCTCCCCTGGTATACAGTGTATATATATATATATATATATATATATATATACACAGTGGTATCTCTCCTGGTATACAGTGTATATATATATATATATATATATATATATATACACAGTGGTATCTCCCCTGGTATACAGTGTATATATATATATATATATATATATATATACACAGTGGTATCTCCCCTGGTATACAGTGTATATATATATATATATATATATATATACACAGTGGTATCTCTCCTGGTATACAGTATAT
>NW_027210512.1:17500-67249 GCF_027789765.1 Dendropsophus ebraccatus
GTCTGCCCGCCCCCCCGGCCCCCCTGCATCCTCAGCTGCCCCCCTGCTGGGGGGCAGCCTCTCCCCTGCCCCCCCCAGCCTCTCACCTGCCCCCCAGCCTCTCCCCTGCCCCCCCAGCCTCTCACCTGCCCCTCAGCCTCTCACCTGCCCCTCAGCCTCTCCCCTGCCCCCCCAGCCTCTCCCCTGCCCCCCCAGCCTCTCACCTGCCCCCCCAGCCTCTCACCTGCCCCTCAGCCTCTCCCCTGCCCCCCCAGCCTCTCCCCTGCCCCCCCAGCCTCTCACCTGCCCCTCAGCCTCTCACCTGCCCCTCAGCCTCTCCCCTGCCCCCCCAGCCTCTCCCCTGCCCCCCCAGCCTCTCACCTGCCCCTCAGCCTCTCACCTGCCCCTCAGCCTCTCCCCTGCCCCCCCAGCCTCTCACCTGCCCCCTCAGCCTCTCACCTGCCCCCCAGCCTCTCACCTGCCCCTCAGCCTCTCACCTGCCCCTCAGCCTCTCACCTGCCCCCCAGCCTCTCCCCCCTGCCCCCCAGCCTCTCACCTGCCCCCCCCGGCCCCCCTGCATCCTCAGCCTCTCACCTGCCCCCCAGCCTCTCCCCTGCCCCCCCAGCCTCTCACCTGCCCCTCAGCCTCTCACCTGCCCCTCAGCCTCTCCCCTGCCCCCCCCGCCTCTCACCTGCCCCTCAGCCTCTCCCCTGCCCCCCCCAGCCTCTCACCTGCCCCTCAGCCTCTCACCTGCCCCTCAGCCTCTCACCTGCCCCCCAGCCTCTCCCCCTGCCCCCCCCAGCCTCTCACCTGCCCCCCAGCCTCTCCCCTGCCCCCCAGCCTCTCACCTGCCCCTCAGCCTCTCACCTGCCCCTCAGCCTCTCACCTGCCCCTCAGCCTCTCACCTGCCCCCCCAGCCTCTCACCTGCCCCCCAGCCTCTCACCTGCCCCCCAGCCTCTCCCCCTGCCCCCCAGCCTCTCACCTGCCCCCCAGCCTCTCCCCTGCCCCCCCAGCCTCTCACCTGCCCCTCAGCCTCTCACCTGCCCCTCAGCCTCTCACCTGCCCCTCAGCCTCTCACCTGCCCCCCCAGCCTCTCACCTGCCCCCCAGCCTCTCCCCTGCCCCCCCCAGCCTCTCACCTGCCCCCCAGCCTCTCCCCTGCCCCCCCAGCCTCTCACCTGCCCCTCAGCCTCTCACCTGCCCCTCAGCCTCTCACCTGCCCCCCCAGCCTCTCACCTGCCCCTCAGCCTCTCACCTGCCCCTCAGCCTCTCACCTGCCCCCCAGCCTCTCCCCCTGCCCCCCAGCCTCTCACCTGCCCCTCAGCCTCTCACCTGCCCCCCAGCCTCTCCCCCTGCCCCCCAGCCTCTCCCCCTGCCCCCAGCCTCTCCCCCTGCCCCCCCCAGCCTCTCCACCTAACCCTCAGCCTCTCCCCTGCCCCCCCAGCCTCTCCCCTGCCCCCCCAAGACTCTCCCCCTAACCCCCAGCCTCTCCCCTGCTCCCCCAGCCTCTCCACCTAACCATCAGCCTCTCCCCCCAAACCTCAGCCTCTCCCACTGCCCCCAGCCTCTCCCCCTAACCCTCAGCCTCTCCCCTGCCCCCCAGCCTCTCCCCTGCCCCCCCAGCCTCTCCCCTGCCCCCCCAGCCTCTCCACCTAACCCCTTAGCCTCTCCACCTAACCCTCAGCCTCTCCCCTGCCCCCCCAGCCTCTCCCCTGCCCCCTCAGCCTCTCCCCTGCCCCCCCAGCCTCTCCACCTAACCCTCAGCCTCTCCCCTGCCCCCCAGCCTCTCCCCTGCCCCCCAGCCTCTCCCCTGCCCCCCCAGCCTCTCCACCTAACCCTCAGCCTCTCCCCTGCCCCCCAGCCTCTCCCCTGCCCCCCCAGCCTCTCCCCTGCCCCCCCAGCCTCTCCACCTAACCCCTTAGCCTCTCCACCTAACCCTCAGCCTCTCCCCTGCCCCCCCTAGACTCTCCCCCTAACCCTCAGCCTCTCCCCTGGTCCCCAGCCTCTCCCCCCTGCATTCTCAGCCTCTCCCCTGCCCCCAGCCTCTCTCCCCTCCATTCTCAGCTGCTCCCCAGCCTCCCAGCCCATCCCCCTGACCCACAGCTTCTCCCTCTGACCCCCAGCCTCTCCCCCTGAATCCCAGCTTCTTCCCTGCCCCCCTACCGCTCCCCCTGACCCCCAGCCTCTCCCACTGAGCCCCAGCCCCCCCTGAACCCCAGCTTCTTCCCTGCCCCCCTCCCGCTCCCCCTGACCCCCAGCCTCTCCCCCTGACCCCCAGCCTCTCCCCCTGACCCCCAGCCTCTCCCCCTGCCCCCCAGCTTCTCCCCTGCCCCCCAGCTGCTCTCCCTTTCCCCCAGCTGCTCTCCCTTTCCCCCAGCTGCTCTCCCTTTCCCCCAGCTGCTCTCCCTTTCCCCCAGCTGCTCTCCCTTTCCCCCAGCTGCCTCCCTTCCTCAGTCCCCCACCAGCTGCCTCCCTTGCCCTGTCACCCCCAGCTGCCTCCCTTTCCCAGCCCCCCCCAGCTGCCTCCCTTTCCCAGCCCCCCCCCAGCTGCCTCCCTTCCCCAGTCACCCCCAGCTGCCCCTGCAGACAAGTTGTGGTCGGAGAAGTCTTCATGATGCTTCCAGATGGAGAAGAAAGCAAAAAGTTAGCAATGTGAGCAGTGTGCTCTATATCACTATATACAGGAGATCCCCAGGTTATAGCTGTGTGCTCTATATCACTATATACAGGAGACACCCAGGTTATAGCAGTGTGCTCTATATCACTATATACAGGAGACACCCAGGTTATAGCAGTGTGCTCTATATCACTATATACAGGAGATCCCCAGGTTATAGCAGTGTGCCCTATATCACTATATACAGGAGACACCCAGGTTATAGCAGTGTGCTCTATATCACTATATACAGGAGACACCCAGGTTATAGCAGTGTGCTCTATATCACTATATACTGGAGCATACCCAGGTTATAGCAGTGTGCTCTATATCACTATATACAGGAGATCCCCAGGTTATAGCTGTGTGCTCTATATCACTATATACAGGAGACACCCAGGTTATAGCAGTGTGCTCTATATCACTATATACAGGAGACACCCAGGTTATAGCAGTGTGCTCTATATCACTATATACAGGAGATCCCCAGGTTATAGCAGTGTGCCCTATATCACTATATACAGGAGATCCCCAGGTTATAGCAGTGTGCTCTATATCACTATATACAGGAGACACCCAGGTTATAGCAGTGTGCCCTATATCACTATATACAGGAGACACCCAGGTTATAGCAGTGTGCTCTATATCACTATATACAGGAGACACCCAGGTTATAGCAGTGTGCCCTATATCACTATATACAGGAGACACCCAGGTTATAGCAGTGTGCTCTATATCACTATATACAGGAGATCCCCAGGTTATAGCAGTGTGCCCTATATCACTATATACAGGAGATCCCCAGGTTATAGCAGTGTGCTTCTATATCACTATATACAGGAGACACCCAGGTTATAGCAGTGTGCCCTATATCACTATATACAGGAGACACCCAGGTTATAGCAGTGTGCTCTATATCACTATATACAGGAGACACCCAGGTTATAGCAGTGTGCCCTATATCACTATATACAGGAGACACCCAGGTTATAGCAGTGTGCTCTATATCACTATATACAGGAGATCCCCAGGTTATAGCAGTGTGCCCTATATCACTATATACAGGAGATCCCCAGGTTATAGCAGTGTGCTCTATATCACTATATACAGGAGACACCCAGGTATAGCAGTGTGCTCTATATCACTATATACAGGAGATCCCCAGGTTATAGCAGTGTGCTCTATATCACTATATACAGGAGATCCCCAGGTTATAGCAGTGTGCTCTATATCACTATATACAGGAGATCCCCAGGTTATAGCAGTGTGCTCTATATCACTATATACAGGAGATCCCCAGGTTATAGCAGTGTGCTCTATATCACTATATACAGGAGACACCCAGGTTATAGCAGTGTGCTCTATATCACTATATACAGGAGATCCCCAGGTTATAGCAGTGTGCTCTATATCACTATATACAGGAGACACCCAGGTTATAGCAGTGTGCTCTATATCACTATATACAGGAGACACCCAGGTTATAGCAGTGTGCTCTATATCACTATATACAGGAGATCCCCAGGTTATAGCTGTGTGCTCTATATCACTATATACAGGAGATCCCCAGGTTATAGCTGTGTGCTCTATATCACTATATACAGGAGACACCCAGGTTATAGCAGTGTGCTCTATATCACTATATACAGGAGACACCCAGGTTATAGCAGTGTGCTCTATATCACTATATACAGGAGACACCCAGGTTATAGCAGTGTGCTCTATATCACTATATACAGGAGACACCCAGGTTATAGCAGTGTGCTCTATATCACTATATACAGGAGACACCCAGGTTATAGCAGTGTGCTCTATATCACTATATACAGGAGACACCCAGGTTATAGCAGTGTGCTCTATATCACTATATACAGGAGACACCCAGGTTATAGCAGTGTGCTCTATATCACTATATACAGGAGACACCCAGGTTATAGCAGTGTGCTCTATATCACTATATACAGGAGACACCCAGGTTATAGCAGTGTGCTCTATATCACTATATACAGGAGACACCCAGGTTATAGCAGTGTGCTCTATATCACTATATACAGGAGACACCCAGGTTATAGCAGTGTGCTCTATATCACTATATACAGGAGACACCCAGGTTATAGCTGTGTGCTCTATATCACTATATACAGGAGACACCCAGGTTATAGCTGTGTGCTCTATATCACTATATACAGGAGACACCCAGGTTATAGCAGTGTGCTCTATATCACTATATACAGGAGACACCCAGGTTATAGCAGTGTGCTCTATATCACTATATACAGGAGATCCCCAGGTTATAGCAGTGTGCTCTATATCACTATATACAGGAGATCCCCAGGTTATAGCAGTGTGCTCTATATCACTATATACAGGAGATCCCCAGGTTATAGCAGTGTGCTCTATATCACTATATACAGGAGACACCCAGGTTATAGCAGTGTGCTCTATATCACTATATACAGGAGACACCCAGGTTATAGCTGTGTGCTCTATATCACTATATACAGGAGACACCCAGGTTATAGCAGTGTGCTCTATATCACTATATACAGGAGACACCCAGGTTATAGCAGTGTGCTCTATATCACTATATACAGGAGACACCCAGGTTATAGCAGTGTGCTCTATATCACTATATACAGGAGACACCCAGGTTATAGCAGTGTGCTCTATATCACTATATACAGGAGACACCCAGGTTATAGCAGTGTGCTCTATATCACTATATACAGGAGGACACCCAGGTTATAGCAGTGTGCTCTATATCACTATATACAGGAGACACCCAGGTTATAGCAGTGTGCTCTATATCACTATATACAGGAGACACCCAGGTTTATAGCAGTGTGCTCTATATCACTATATACAGGAGACACCCAGGTTATAGCAGTGTGCCCTATATCACTATATACAGGAGATCCCCAGGTTATAGCAGTGTGCTCTATATCACTATATACAGGAGATCCCCAGGTTTATAGCAGTGTGCTCTATATTACTATATACAGGAGATCCCAGGTTATAGCAGTGTGCTCTATATCACTATATACAGGAGATCCCCAGGTTATAGCAGTGTGCTCTATATCACTATATACAGGAGACACCCAGATTATAGCAGTGTGCTCTTTAACACTATATACAGTATATATCCAAGTTATACAAGCTGTACATATATAATTATATACAGGAGATCCCCAGGTTATACCAGCTATACATATATAATTATATACAGTATATACCCAGGTTATACCAGCTGTACATATATAATTATATACAGTATATACCCAGGTTATACCAGCTGTACATATATAATTATATACAGTATATACCCAGGTTATACCAGCTGTACATATATAATTATATACAGTATATACCCAGGTTATACCAGCTGTACATATATAATTATATACAGTATATACCCAGGTTATACCAGCTGTACATATATAATTATATACAGTATATCCCCAGGTTATACCAGCTGTACATATATAATTATATACAGGTGATCCCCAGGTTATACCAGCTGTACACATATATAATTATATACAGGAGATCCCCAGGTTATACCGGCTGTACATATATAATAATATATAGTATATACCCAGGTTATACCGGCTGTACATATATAATAATATATAGTATATACACAGTAACCAGAGGTTCTTATTCAGGGTCCCCCCCAGCACCTCCTCCCGGGGTTGTTCTTATTCAGGGTCCCCCCCAGCACCTCCTCCCGGGGTTGTTCTTATTCAGGGTCCCCCCAGCACCTCCTCCCGGGGTTGTTCTTATTCAGGGTCACCCCAGCACCTCCTCCTGTAGTTGTCCTTATTCAGGGTCCCCCCAGCACCTCCTCCTGTAGTTGTCCTTATTCAGGGTCCCCCCAGCACCTCCTCCCGGGGTTGTCCTTATTCAGGGTCTCCCCAGCACCTCTTCCTGTAATTGTTCTTATTCAGGGTCCCCCCAGCACCTCCTCCCCGGGTTGTTCTTATTCAGGGTCCCCCCCCAGCATCTCCTCCTGTAGTTGTCCTTATTCAGGGTCCCCCCAGCACCTCCTCCTGTAGTTGTCCTTATTCAGGGTCCCCCCCCAGCACCTCCTCCTGTACTTGTCCTTATTCAGGGTCCCCCCAGCACCTCCTCCCCGGGTTGTTCTTATTCAGGGTCCCCCCAGCACCTCCTCCTGTAGTTGTCCTTATTCAGGGTCTCCCCAGCACCTCCTCCTGTAGTTGTCCTTATTCAGGGTCCACCATGCACCTCCTCCCGGGGTTGTTCTTATTCAGGGTCCCCCCCCCCCAGCACCTCCTCCCGGGGTTGTTCTTATTCAGGGTCCCCCCAGCACCTCCTCCTGTAGTTGTCCTTATTCAGGGTCCCCCCAGCACCTCCTCCCGGGGTTGTTCTTATTCAGGGTCCCCCCAGCACCTCCTCCCGGGGTTGTTCTTATTCAGGGTCCCCCCCAGCACCTCCTGCTGTAGTTGTCCTTATTCAGGGTCCCCCCAGCACCTCCTCCTGTAGTTGTCCTTATTCAGGGTCCCCCCAGCACCTCCTCCTGTAGTTGTCCTTATTCAGGGTCCCCCCAGCATCTCCTCCTGTAGTTGTCCTTATTCAGGGTCCCCCCAGCACCTCCTCCCGGGGTTGTTCTTATTCAGGGTCCCCCCAGCACCTCCTCCCGGGGGTTGTCCTTATTCAGGGTCCCCCCAGCACCTCCTCCCGGGGGTTGTCCTTATTCAGGGTCCCCCCAGCACCTCCTCCCAGGGGTTGTTCTTATTCAGGGTCCCCCCAGTGCTTCCTCCCCGGGTTGTCCTTATTCAGGGTCGCCCCAGCATCTCCTCCTGTAGTTGTCCTTATTCAGGGTCCCCCCAGCACCTCCTCCTGTAGTTGTTCTTATTCAGGGTTCCCCCAGCACCTCCTCCTGTGGTTGTTCTTATTCAGGGTCCCCCCAGCACCTCCTCCCCGGGTTGTTCTTATTCAGGGTCCCCCCAGCACCTCCTCCCGGGGTTGTTCTTATTCAGGGTCCCCCCAGCACCTCCTCCCGGGGTTGTCCTTATTCAGGGTCCCCCCCCAGCACCTCCTCCCGGGGTTGTTCTTATTCAGGGTCCCCCCAGCACCTCCTCCCGGGGGTGTTCTTATTCAGGGTCCCCCCAGCACCTCCTCCTGTAGTTGTCCTTATTCAGGGTCCCCCCAGCACCTCCTCCCGGGGTTGTTCTTATTCAGGGTTCCCCCAGCACCTCCTCCCGGGGTTGTCCTTATTCAGGGTCCCCCCAGCACCTCCTCCCGGGGGTTGTTCTTATTCAGGGTCCCCCCAGCACCTCCTCCTGTAGTTGTCCTTATTCAGGGTCCCCCCAGCACCTCCTCCTGTAGTTGTCCTTATTCAGGGTCCCCCCAGCACCTCCTCCCGGGGGTTGTTCTTATTCAGGGTCCCCCCAGCGCTTCCTCCCCGGGTTGTCCTTATTCAGGGTCCCCCCAGCATCTCCTCCTGTAGTTGTCCTTATTCAGGGTCCCCCCAGCACCTCCTCCTGTGGTTGTTCTTATTCAGGGTCCCCCAGCGCCTCCTCCCGGGGTTGTTCTTATTCAGGGTCCCCCCAGCACCTCCTCCTGTGGTTGTTCTTATTCAGGGTCCCCCCAGCACCTCCTCCTGTAGTTGTCCTTATTCAGGGTCCCCCCAGCACCTCCTCCCGGGGTTGTTCTTATTCAGGGTCCCCCCAGCACCTCCTCCTGTAGTTGTTCTTATTCAGGGTCCCCCCAGCACCTCCTCCTGTAGTTTTTCTTATTCAGGGTCCCCCCAGCACCTCCTCCCGGGGTTGTTCTTATTCAGGGTCCCCCCCAGCACCTCCTCCTGTAGTTGTCCTTATTCAGGGTCCCCCCAGCACCTCCTCCCGGGTTGTTCTTATTCAGGGTCCCCCCAGCACCTACTCCTGTAGTTGTCCTTATTCAGGGTCCCCCCAGCATCTCCTCCTGTAGTTGTCCTTATTCAGGGTCCCCCCAGCATCTCCTCCTGTAGTTGTCCTTATTCAGGGTCCCCCCAGCACCTCCCTCCCCGGGTGTTCTTATTCAGGGTCCCCCCAGCACCTCCTCCTGTAGTTGTCCTTATTCAGGGTCCCCCCAGCACCTCCTCCCGGGGTTGTCCTTATTCAGGGTCCCCCCCAGCACCTACTCCTGTGGTTGTTCTTATTCAGGGTCCCCCCAGCACCTCCTCCCGGGGTTGTTCTTATTCTGGGTCCCCCCAGCACCTCCTCCCGGGGTTGTTCTTATTCAGGGTCCCCCCAGCACCTCTTCTCGGGGTTGTTCTTATTCAGGGTCCCCCCAGCACCTCCTCCTGTGGTTGTCCTTATTCAGGGTCCCCCCAGCACCTCCTCCTGTGGTTGTTCTTATTCAGGGTCCCCCCAGCACCTCCTCCTGTAGTTGTTCTTATTCAGGGTCCCCCCCAGCACCTCCTCCCGGGGTTGTTCTTATTCAGGGTCCCCCCCAGCACCTCCTCCCCGGGTTGTCCTTATTCAGGGTCCCCCCCCAGCACCTCCTCCCCGGGTTGTCCTTATTCAGGGTCCCCCCAGCACCTCCTCCTGTAGTTGTCCTTATTCAGGGTCCCCCCAGCACCTCCTCCTGTAGTTGTCCTTATTCAGGGTCCCCCCCAGCACCTCCTCCTGTAGTTGTCCTTATTCAGGGTCCCCCCAGCACCTCCTCCTGTGGTTGTTCTTATTCAGGGTCCCCCCCAGCACCTCTTCCCGGGGTTGTCCTTATTCAGGGTCCCCCCAGCACCTCCTCCTGTAGTTGTCCCTTATTCAGGGTCCCCCCAGCACCTCCTCCCGGGGTTGTCCTTATTCAGGGTCCCCCCAGCACCTCCTCCTGTAGTTGTCCTTATTCAGGGTCCCCCCAGCACCTCCTCCTGTAGTTGTTCTTATTCAGGGTCCCCCCAGCACCTCCTCCAGGGGTTGTTCTTATTCAGGGTCCCCCCAGCACCTCCTCCTGTGGTTGTTCTTATTCAGGGTCCCCCCAGCACCTCCTCCTGTAGTTGTCCTTATTCAGGGTCCCCCCAGCACCTCCTCCTGTAGTTGTCCTTATTCAGGGTCCCCCCAGCACCTCCTCCCGGGGTTGTTCTTATTCAGGGTCCCCCCAGCACCTCCTCCTGTAGTTGTCCTTATTCAGGGTCCCCCCAGCATCTCCTCCTGTAGTTGTCCTTATTCAGGGTCCCCCCAGCACCTCCTCCTGTAGTTGTCCTTATTCAGGGTCCCCCCAGCATCTCCTCCTGTAGTTGTCCTTATTCAGGGTCCCCCCAGCACCTCCTCCCCGGGTTGTTCTTATTCAGGGTCCCCCCAGCACCTCCTCCTGTAGTTGTCCTTATTCAGGGTCCCCCCAGCACCTCCTCATGTAGTTGTTCTTATTCAGGGTCCCCCCCAGCACCTCCTCATGTAGTTGTTCTTATTCAGGGTCCCCCCCCAGCACCTCCTCCTGTAGTTGTCCTTATTCAGGGTCCCCCCAGCACCTCCTCCTGTAGTTGTCCTTATTCAGGGTCCCCCCAGCACCTCCTCCTGTAGTTGTCCTTATTCAGGGTCTCCCCAGCACCTCCTCCTGTAGTTGTCCTTATTCAGGGTCCCCCCAGCACCTCCTCCCGGGGTTGTCCTTATTCAGGGTCCCCCCAGCACCTCCTCCTGTAGTTGTCCTTATTCAGGGTCCCCCCAGCATCTCCTCCTGTAGTTGTCCTTATTCAGGGTCCCCCCCCAGCACCTCCTCCCCGGGTTGTCCTTATTCAGGGTCCCCCCAGCACCTCCTCCCGGGGTTGTTCTTATTCAGGGTCCCCCCAGCACCTCCTCCTGTAGTTGTCCTTATTCAGGGTCCCCCCAGCACCTCCTCCCGGGGTTGTTCTTATTCAGGGTCCCCCCCAGCACCTCCTCCTGTAGTTGTCCTTACTCAGGGTCCCCCCAGCACCTCCTCCCGGGGTTGTTCTTATTCAGGGTCCCCCCAGCACCTCCTCCTGTGGTTGTTCTTATTCAGGGTCCCCCCAGCACCTCCTCCCGGGGTTGTTCTTATTCAGGGTCCCCCCCAGCACCTCTTACCCTCGGCCTGCTTCCCCCGGCTCAGGAAGGTTTTGGGCAGCAGCAGGGACACACACAGCACCAGTCCGGAGAACATCACCACCTTCTGGATGGTGGACAGCGCCATAGTGCTACACTGTGCGGCACCAATGGCCGCCCCTCTCCCAGCATGCACCGGGGTGATGCTACACACAGCACGGCTACTGGCCTCTGATGGCTGCTGCTGATTGGTCCAGGCTCCCCCATCCCCTCCCCCAGTGACAGCTGTGTCCTCCATGTGATCAGCCGGGATCAGTCACATGAGGCATTGTTACCTGTGTACCAGCCGATATACCGAGGGACGGATCCATCATCATCATCATCCTCATCATCATCATCCTCATCATCATCATCATCCTCATCATCATCCTCATCATCATCATCATCATCATCATCATCATCATCAGGGAGAGAGATGCATTATTACCTGTGCTCAGCTCATATACAGAGTGAGGCTATGTTCACAGGTTGTAAGACACCGGACTATTCCTGACCTGGCCGGGTAATAGAGCTTCATCCTCCTCTTATATCACTGCTGTACTGTAATAAGATGATATCAGCCTCTCCTCTTATATCACTGCTGTACTGTAATAAGATATCAGCCTCTCCTCTTATATCACTGCTGTACTGTAATAAGATGGTATCAGCCTCTCCTCTTATATCACTGCTGTACTGTAATAAGATATCAGCCTCTCCTCTTATAACACTGCTGTACTGTAATAAGATATCAGCCTCTCCTCTTATATCACTGCTGTACTGTAATAAGATGATATCAGCCTCTCCTCTTATATCACTGCTGTACTGTAATAAGATATCAGCCTCACCTCTTATATCACTGCTGTACTGTAATAAGATATCAGCCTCTCCTCTTATATCACTGCTGTACTGTAATAAGATGATATCAGCCTCTCCTCTTATATCACTGCTGTACTGTAATAAGATATCAGCCTCTCCTCTTATATCACTGCTGTACTGTAATAAGGTATCAGCCTCTCCTATTATATCTCTGCTGTACTGTAATATGATATCAGCCTCTCCTCTTATATCACTGCTGTACTGTAATAAGATATCAGCCTCTCCTCTTATATCACTGCTGTACTGTAATAAGATATCAGCCTCTCCTCTTATATCACTGCTGTACTGTAATAAGATATCAGCCTCTCCTCTTATATCACTGCTGTACTGTAATAAGGTATCAGCCTCTCCTCTTATATCACTGCTGTACTGTAATAAGGTATCAGCCTCTCCTCTTATATCACTGCTGTACTGTAATAAGATGATATCAGCCTCTCCTCTTATATCACTGCTGTACTGTAATATATCAGCCTCTCCTCTTATATCACTGCTGTACTGTAATAAGATATCAGCCCCTCCTCTTATATCACTGCTGTACTGTAATAAGATATCAGCCTCTCCTCTTATATCACTGCTGTACTGTAATAAGATATCAGCCTCTCCTCTTATATCACTGCTGTACTGTAATAAGATGATATCAGCCTCTCCTCTTATATCACTGCTGTACTGTAATAAGGGAATATAAGCCTCTCCTCTTATATCACTGCTGTACTGTAATAAGATGGTATCAGCCTCTCCTCTTATATCACTGCTGTACTGTAATAAGATATCAGCCTCTCCTCTTATATCACTGCTGTACTGTAATAAGATATCAGCCTCTCCTCTTATATCACTGCTGTACTGTAATAAGATATCAGCCTCTCCTCTTATATCACTGCTGTACTGTAATAAGATATCAGCCTCTCCTCTTATATCACTGCTGTACTGTAATAAGATGATATCAGCCTCTCCTCTTATATCACTGCTGTACTGTAATAAGATGATATCAGCCTCTCCTCTTATATCACTGCTGTACTGTAATAAGGTTATATCAGCCTCTCCTCTTATATCACTGCTGTACTGTAATAAGATATTAGCCTCTACTCTTATATCACTGCTGTACTGTAATAAGATATCAGCCTCTCCTCTTATATCACTGCTATACTGTAATAAGATGATATCAGCCTCTCCTCTTATATCACTGCTGTACTGTAATAAGATGATATCAGCCTCCTTCTCTTATATCACTGCTGTACTGTAATAATACATCAGCCCTCTCCTCTTATATCACTGCTGTACTGTAATAAGATATCAGCCTCTCCTCTTATATCACTGCTGTACTGTAATAAGGTTATATCAGCCTCTCCTCTTATATCACTGCTGTACTGTAATAAGATATTAGCCTCTACTCTTATATCACTGCTGTACTGTAATAAGATATCAGCCTCTCCTCTTATATCACTGCTATACTGTAATAGATGATATCAGCCTCTCCTCTTATATCACTGCTGTACTGTAATAAGATGATATCAGCCTCTTCTCTTATATCACTGCTGTACTGTAATAATACATCAGCCTCTCCTCTTATATCACTGCTGTACTGTAATAAGATATCAGCCTCTCCTCTTATATCACTGCTGTACTGTAATAAGATATCAGCCTCTCCTCTTATATCACTGCTGTACTGTAATAAGATATCAGCCTCTCCTCTTATATCACTGCTGTACTGTAATAAGATATCAGCCTCTCCTCTTATATCACTGCTGTACTGTAATAAGATATCAGCCTCCCCTCTTATATCACTGCTGTACTGTAATAAGGTATCAGCCTCTCCTCTTATATCACTGCTGTACTGTAATAAGATGATATCAGCCTCTCCTCTTATATCACTGCTGTACTGTAATAAGGGAATATAAGCCTCTCCTCTTATATCACTGCTGTACTGTAATAAGATATCAGCCTCTCCTCTTATATCACTGCTGTACTGTAATAAGGTGATATCAGCCTCTCCTCTTATATCACTGCTGTACTGTAATAAGATATCAGCCCCCTCCTCTTATATCACTGCTGTACTGTAATAAGATATCAGCCTCTCCTCTTATATCACTGCTGTACTGTAATAAGATATCAGCCTCTCCTCTTATATCACTGCTGTACTGTAATAAGATATCAGCCGCTCCTCTTATATCACTGCTGTACTGTAATAAGATGATATCAGCCTCTCCTCTTATATCACTGCTGTACTGTAATAAGATATCAGCCTCTCCTCTTATATCACTGCTGTACTGTAATAAGATATCAGCCTCTCCTCTTATATCACTGCTGTACTGTAATAAGGTGATATCAGCCTCTCCTCTTACATCACTGCTGTACTGTAATAAGATATCAGCCTCTCCTCTTATATCACTGCTGTACTGTAATAAGATGATATCAGCCTCTCCTCTTATATCACTGCTGTACTGTAATAAGATATCAGCCTCTCCTCTTATATCACTGCTGTACTGTAATATCAGCCTCTCCTCTTATATCACTGCTGTACTGTAATAAGATGATATCAGCCTCTCCTCTTATATCACTGCTGTACTGTAATAAGATATCAGCCTCTCCTCTTATATCACTGCTGTACTGTAATAAGATATCAGCCTCTCCTCTTATATCACTGCTGTACTGTAATAAGATATCAGCCTCTCCTCTTATATCACTGCTGTACTGTAATAAGATATCAGCCTCTCCTCTTATATCACTGCTGTACTGTAATAAGATATCAGCCTCTCCTCTTATATCACTGCTGTACTGTAATAAGGTGATATCAGCCTCTCCTCTTATATCACTGCTGTACTGTAATAAGGTGATATCAGCCTCTCCTCTTATATCACTGCTGTACTGTAATAAGATATCAGCCTCTCCTCTTATATCACTGCTGTACTGTAATAAGATATCAGCCTCTCCTCTTATATCACTGCTGTACTGTAATAAGATATCAGCCTCTCCTCTTATATCACTGCTGTACTGTAATAAGATATCAGCCTCTCCTCTTATATCATTGCTGTACTGTAATAAGATATCAGCCTCTCCTCTTATATCACTGCTGTACTGTAATAAGATATCAGCCTCTCCTCTTATATCACTGCTGTACTGTAATAAGATATCAGCCTCTCCTCCTATATCACTGCTGTACTGTAATAAGATGATATCAGCCTCTCCTCTTATATCACTGCTGTACTGTAATAAGATGATATCAGCCTCTCCTCTTATATCACTGCTGTACTGTAATAAGATATCAGCCTCTCCTCTTATATCACTGCTGTACTGTAATAAGATATCAGCCTCTCCTCTTATATCACTGCTGTACTGTAATAAGGGAATATAAGCCTCTCCTCTTATATCACTGCTGTACTGTAATAAGATATCAGCCTCTCCTCTTATATCACTGCTGTACTGTAATAAGATCAGCCTCTCCTCTTATATCACTGCTGTACTGTAATAAGATATCAGCCTCTCCTCTTATATCACTGCTGTACTGTAATAAGATATCAGCCCCTCCTCTATAACACTGCTGTACTGTAATAAGATATCAGCCTCTCCCTTTATATCACTGCTGTACTGTAATAAGATATCAGCCTCTCCTCTTATATCACTGCTGTACTGTAATAAGATGATATCAGCCTCTCCTCTTATATCACTGCTGTACTGTAATATGATATCAGCCTCTCCTCTTATATCACTGCTGTACTGTAATAAGGTAATATCAGCCTCTCCTCTTATATCACTGCTGTACTGTAATAAGATGATATCAGCCTCTCCTCTTATATCACTGCTGTACTGTAATAAGATATCATCCTCTTCTTATATCACTGCTGTACTGTAATAAGGTGATATCAGCCTCTCCTCTTATATCACTGCTGTACTGTAATAAGATATCAGACTCTCCTCTTATATCACTGCTGTACTGTAATAAGATATCAGCCTCTCCTCTTATATCACTGCTGTACTGTAATAAGATGATATCAGCCCTCTCCTCTTATATCACTGCTGTACTGTAATAAGATATCAGCCTCTCCTCTTATATCACTGCTGTACTGTAATAAGGTGATATCAGCCTCTCCTCTTATATCACTGCTGTACTGTAATAAGATATCAGCCTCTCCTCTTATATCACTGCTGTACTGTAATAAGATGATATCAGCCTCTCCTCTTATATCACTGCTGTACTGTAATATGATATCAGCCTCTCCTCTTATATCACTGCTGTACTGTAATAAGATGATATCAGCCTCTCCTCTTATATCACTGCTGTACTGTAATAAGATGGTATCAGCCTCTCCTCTTATATCACTGCTGTACTGTAATAAGATATCAGCCTCTCCTCTTATATCACTGCTGTACTGTAATAAGATGATATCAGCCTCTCCTCTTATATCACTGCTGTACTGTAATAAGATATCAGCCACTCCTCTTATATCACTGCTGTACTGTAATAAGATATCAGCCCCTCCTCTTATATCACTGCTGTACTGTAATAAGATGATATCAGCCTCTCCTCTTATATCACTGCTGTACTGTAATAAGATATTAGCCTCTCCTCTTATATCACTGCTGTACTGTAATAAGATATCAGACTCTCCTCTTATATCACTGCTGTACTGTAATAAGATATCAGCCTCTCCTCTTATATCACTGCTGTACTGTAATAAGATGGTATCAGCCTCTCCTCTTATATCACTGCTGTACTGTAATAATCAGCCTCTCCTCTTATATCACTGCTGTACTGTAATAAGATGATATCAGCCTCTCCTCTTATATCACTGCTGTACTGTAATAAGATATCAGCCTCACCTCTTATATCACTGCTGTACTGTAATAAGGTATCAGCCTCTCCTCTTATATCACTGCTGTACTGTAATATGATATCAGCCTCTCCTCTTATATCACTGCTGTACTGTAATAAGATATCAGCCTCTCCTCTTATATCACTGCTGTACTGTAATAAGATATCAGCCTCTCCTCTTATATCACTGCTGTACTGTAATAAGATATCAGCCTCTCCTCTTATATCACTGCTGTACTGTAATAAGGTATCAGCCTCTCCTCTTATATCACTGCTGTACTGTAATAAGGTATCAGCCTCTCCTCTTATATCACTGCTGTACTGTAATAAGATGATATCAGCCTCTCCTCTTATATCACTGCTGTACTGTAATATATCAGCCTCTCCCTCTTATATCACTGCTGTACTGTAATAAGATATCAGCCCCTCCTCTTATATCACTGCTGTACTGTAATAAGATATCAGCCTCTCCTCTTATATCACTGCTGTACTGTAATAAGATATCAGCCTCTCCTCTTATATCACTGCTGTACTGTAATAAGATGATATCAGCCTCTCCTCTTATATCACTGCTGTACTGTAATAAGGGAATATAGGCCTCTCCTCTTATATCACTGCTGTACTGTAATAAGATGGTATCAGCCTCTCCTCTTATATCACTGCTGTACTGTAATAAGATATCAGCCTCTCCTCTTATATCACTGCTGTACTGTAATAAGATATCAGCCTCTCCTCTTATATCACTGCTGTACTGTAATAAGATATCAGCCTCTCCTCTTATATCACTGCTGTACTGTAATAAGATATCAGCCTCTCCTCTTATATCACTGCTGTACTGTAATAAGATGATATCAGCCTCTCCTCTTATATCACTGCTGTACTGTAATAAGATGATATCAGCCTCTCCTCTTATATCACTGCTGTACTGTAATAAGGTTATATCAGCCTCTCCTCTTATATCACTGCTGTACTGTAATAAGATATTAGCCTCTACTCTTATATCACTGCTGTACTGTAATAAGATATCAGCCTCTCCTCTTATATCACTGCTATACTGTAATAAGATGATATCAGCCTCTCCTCTTATATCACTGCTGTACTGTAATAAGATGATATCAGCCTCTTCTCTTATATCACTGCTGTACTGTAATAATACATCAGCCTCTCCTCTTATATCACTGCTGTACTGTAATAAGATATCAGCCTCTCCTCTTATATCACTGCTGTACTGTAATAAGATATCAGCCTCTCCTCTTATATCACTGCTGTACTGTAATAAGATATCAGCCTCTCCTCTTATATCACTGCTGTACTGTAATAAGATATCAGCCTCTCCTCTTATATCACTGCTGTACTGTAATAAGATATCAGCCTCCCCTCTTATATCACTGCTGTACTGTAATAAGGTATCAGCCTCTCCTCTTATATCACTGCTGTACTGTAATAAGATGATATCAGCCTCTCCTCTTATATCACTGCTGTACTGTAATAAGGGAATATAAGCCTCTCCTCTTATATCACTGCTGTACTGTAATAAGATATCAGCCTGTCCTCTATATCACTGCTGTACTGTAATAAGGTGATATCAGCCTCTCCTCTTATATCACTGCTGTACTGTAATAAGATATCAGCCCCTCCTCTTATATCACTGCTGTACTGTAATAAGATATCAGCCTCTCCTCTTATATCACTGCTGTACTGTAATAAGATATCAGCCTCTCCTCTTATATCACTGCTGTACTGTAATAAGATATCAGCCTCTCCTCTTATATCACTGCTGTACTGTAATAAGATGATATCAGCCTCTCCTCTTATATCACTGCTGTACTGTAATAAGATATCAGCCTCTCCTCTTATATCACTGCTGTACTGTAATAAGATATCAGCCTCTCCTCTTATATCACTGCTGTACTGTAATAAGGGAATATAAGCCTCTCCTCTTATATCACTGCTGTACTGTAATAAGATATCAGCCTCTCCTCTTATATCACTGCTGTACTGTAATAAGATCAGCCTCTCCTCTTATATCACTGCTGTACTGTAATAAGATATCAGCCTTCTCCTCTTATATCACTGCTGTACTGTAATAAGATATCAGCCCCTCCTCTATAAACACTGCTGTACTGTAATAAGATATCAGCCTCTCCCTTTATATCACTGCTGTACTGTAATAAGATATCAGCCTCTCCTCTTATATCACTGCTGTACTGTAATAAGATGATATCAGCCTCTCCTCTTATATCACTGCTGTACTGTAATATGATATCAGCCTCTCCTCTTATATCACTGCTGTACTGTAATAAGGTAATATCAGCCTCTCCTCTTATATCACTGCTGTACTGTAATAAGATGATATCAGCCTCTCCTCTTATATCACTGCTGTACTGTAATAAGATATCATCCTCTTCTTATATCACTGCTGTACTGTAATAAGGTGATATCAGCCTCTCCTCTTATATCACTGCTGTACTGTAATAAGATATCAGACTCTCCTCTTATATCACTGCTGTACTGTAATAAGATATCAGCCTCCTCCTCTTATATCACTGCTGTACTGTAATAAGATGA
Source organism: Dendropsophus ebraccatus (assembly GCF_027789765.1). Taxonomy (NCBI): domain Eukaryota; kingdom Metazoa; phylum Chordata; class Amphibia; order Anura; family Hylidae; genus Dendropsophus; species Dendropsophus ebraccatus. Next base: position 36,423 of record NW_027210512.1, read on the forward strand.
TATCAGCCTCTCCTCTTATATCACTGCTGTACTGTAATAAGATATCAGCCTCTCCTCTTATATCACTGCTGTACTGTAATAAGGTGATATCAGCCTCTCCTCTTATATCACTGCTGTACTGTAATAAGATATCAGCCTCTCCTCTTATATCACTGCTGTACTGTAATAAGATGATATCAGCCTCTCCTCTTATATCACTGCTGTACTGTAATATGATATCAGCCTCTCCTCTTATATCACTGCTGTACTGTAATAAGATGATATCAGCCTCTCCTCTTATATCACTGCTGTACTGTAATAAGATGGTATCAGCCTCTCCTCTTATATCACTGCTGTACTGTAATAAGATATCAGCCTCTCCTCTTATATCACTGCTGTACTGTAATAAGATGATATCAGCCTCTCCTCTTATATCACTGCTGTACTGTAATAAGATATCAGCCACTCCTCTTATATCACTGCTGTACTGTAATAAGATATCAGCCCCTCCTCTTATATCACTGCTGTACTGTAATAAGATGATATCAGCCTCTCCTCTTATATCACTGCTGTACTGTAATAAGATATTAGCCTCTCCTCTTATATCACTGCTGTACTGTAATAAGATATCAGACTCTCCTCTTATATCACTGCTGTACTGTAATAAGATATCAGCCTCTCCTCTTATATCACTGCTGTACTGTAATAAGATGGTATCAGCCTCTCCTCTTATATCACTGCTGTACTGTAATAATCAGCCTCTCCTCTTATATCACTGCTGTACTGTAATAAGATGATATCAGCCTCTCCTCTTATATCACTGCTGTACTGTAATAAGATATCAGCCTCACCTCTTATATCACTGCTGTACTGTAATAAGGTATCAGCCTCTCCTCTTATATCACTGCTGTACTGTAATATGATATCAGCCTCTCCTCTTATATCACTGCTGTACTGTAATAAGATATCAGCCTCTCCTCTTATATCACTGCTGTACTGTAATAAGATATCAGCCTCTCCTCTTATATCACTGCTGTACTGTAATAAGATATCAGCCTCTCCTCTTATATCACTGCTGTACTGTAATAAGTATCAGCCTCTCCTCTTATATCACTGCTGTACTGTAATAAGGTATCATCCTCTCCTCTTATATCAATTCTGTACTGTAATAAGATGATATCAGCCTCTCCTCTTATATCACTGCTGTACTGTAATATATCAGCCTCTCCTCTTATATCACTGCTGTACTGTAATAAGATATCAGCCCCTCCTCTTATATCACTGCTGTACTGTAATAAGATATCAGCCTCTCCTCTTATATCACTGCTGTACTGTAATAAGATATCAGCCTCTTCCTCTTATATCACTGCTTGTACTGTAATAAGATGATATCAGCCTCTCCTCTTATATCACTGCTGTACTGTAATTAAGGGAATATAGGCCTCTCCTCTTATATCACTGCTGTACTGTAATAAGATGGTATCAGCCTCTCCTCTTATATCACTGCTGTACTGTAATAAGATATCAGCCTCTCCTCTTATATCACTGCTGTACTGTAATAAGATATCAGCCTCTCCTCTTATATCACTTGCTGTACTGTAATAAGATATCAGCCTCTCCTCTTATATCACTGCTGTACTGTAATAAGATATCAGGCCTCTCCTCTTATATCACTGCTGTACTGTAATAAGATGATATCAGCCTCTCCTCTTATATCACTGCTGTACTGTAATAAGATGATATCAGCCTCTCCTCTTATATCACTGCTGTACTGTAATAAGGTTATATCAGCCTCTCCTCTTATATCACTGCTGTACTGTAATAAGATATTAGCCTCTACTCTTATATCACTGCTGTACTGTAATAAGATATCAGCCTCTCCTCTTATATCACTGCTATACTGTAATAAGATGATATCAGCCTCTCCTCTTATATCACTGCTGTACTGTAATAAGATGATATCAGCCTCTTCTCTTATATCACTGCTGTACTGTAATAATACATCAGCTCTCCCTTTATTATCACTGCTGTACTGTAATAAGATATCAGCCTCTCCTCTTATATCACTGCTGTACTGTAATAAGATATCAGCCTCTCCTCTTATATCACTGCTGTACTGTAATAAGATATCAGCCTCTCCTCTTATATCACTGCTGTACTGTAATAAGATATCAGCCTCTCCTCTTATATCACTGCTGTACTGTAATAAGATATCAGCCTCCCCTCTTATATCACTGCTGTACTGTAATAAGGTATCAGCCTCTCCTCTTATATCACTGCTGTACTGTAATAAGATGATATCAGCCTCTCCTCTTATATCACTGCTGTACTGTAATAAGGGAATATAAGCCTCTCCTCTTATATCACTGGCTGTACTGTAATAAGATATCAGCCTGTCCTCTTATATCACTTGCTGTACTGTAATAAGGTGATATCAGCCTCTCCTCTTATATCACGCTGCTTACTGTAATAAGATATCAGCCCCTCCTCTTATATCACTGCTGTACTGGTAATAAGATATCAGCCCTCTCCTCTTATATCACTGCTGTACTGTAATAAGATATCAGCCTCTCCTCTTACTATCACTGCTGTACTGTAATAAGATATCAGCCTCTCCTCTTATATCACTGCTGTACTGTAATAAGGATGATATCAGCCTCTACCTCTTATATCACTGCTGTACTGTAATAAGATATCAGCCTCTCCTCTTATATCACTGCCTGTACTGTAATAAGATATCAGCCTCTCCTCTTATATCACTGCTGTACTGTAATAAGGTGATATCAGCCTCTCCTCTTATATCACTGCTGTACTGTAATAAGATATCAGCCTCTCCTCTTATATCACTGCTGTACTGTAATAAGATGATATCAGCCTCTCCTCTTATATCACTGCTGTACTGTAATAAGATATCAGCCTCTCCTCTTATATCACTGCTGTACTGTAATATCAGCCTCTCCTCTTATATCACTGCTGTACTGTAATAAGATGATATCAGCCTCTCCTCTTATATCACTGCTGTACTGTAATAAGATATCAGCCTCTCCTCTTATATCACTGCTGTACTGTAATAAGATATCAGCCTCTCCTCTTATATCACTGCTGTACTGTAATAAGATATCAGCCTCTCCTCTTATATCACTGCTGTACTGTAATAAGATATCAGCCTCTCCTCTTATATCACTGCTGTACTGTAATAAGATATCAGCCTCTCCTCTTATATCACTGCTGTACTGTAATAAGGTGATATCAGCCTCTCCTCTATATCACTGCTGTACTGTAATAAGGTGATATCAGCCTCTCCTCTTATATCACTGCCTGTACTGTAATAAGATATCAGCCTCTCCTCTTATATCACTGCTGTACTGTAATAAGATATCAGCCTCTCCTCTTATATCACTGCTGTACTGTAATAAGATATCAGCCTCTCCTCTTATATCACTGCTGTACTGTAATAAGATATCAGCCTCTCCTCTTATATCATTGCTCGTACTGTAATAAGATATCAGCCTCTCCTCTTATATCACTGCTGTACTGTAATAAGATATCAGCCTCTCCTCTTATATCACTGCTGTACTGTAATAAGATATCAGCCTCTCCTCCTATATCACTGCTGTACTGTAATAAGATGATATCAGCCTCCCCTCTTATATCACTGCTGTACTGTAATAAGATGATATCAGCCTCTCCTCTTATATCACTGCTGTACTGTAAATAAGATATCAGCCTCTCCTCTTATATCACTGCTGTAACTGTAATAAGACTATCAGCCTCTCCTCTATATCACTGCTGTACTGTAATAAGGAATATAAGCCTCTCCTCTTATATCACTGCTGTACTGTAATAAGATATCAGCCTCTCCTCTTATATCACTGCTGTACTGTAATAAGATCAGCCTCTCCTCTTATATCACTGCTGTACTGTAATAAGATATCAGCCTCTCCTCTTATATCACTGCATGCTGTTACTGTAATAAGATATCAGCCCCTCCTCTATAACACTGCTGTACTGTAATAAGATATCAGCCTCTCCTCTTATATCACTGCTGTACTGTAATAAGATATCAGCCTCTCCTCTTATATCACTGCTGTACTGTAATAAGATGATATCAGCCCTCTCCTCTTATATCACTGCTGTACTGTAATATGATATCAGCCTCTCCTCTTATATCACTGCTGTACTGTAATAAGGTAATATCAGCCTCTCCTCTTATATCACTGCTGTACTGTAATAAGATGATATCAGCCTCTCCTCTTATATCACTGCTGTACTGTAATAATGATATCATCCTCTTCTTATATCACTGCTGTACTGTATAAGGTGATATCAGGCCTCTCCTCTTATATCACTGCTGTACTGTAATAAGATATCAGACTCTCCTCTTATATCACTGCTGTACTGTAATAAGATATCAGCCTCTCCTCTTATATCACTGCTGTACTGTAATAAGATGATATCAGCCTCTCCTCTTATATCACTGCTGTACTGTAATAAGATATCAGCCTCTCCTCTTATATCACTGCTGTACTGTAATAAGGTGATATCAGCCTCTCCCTCTTATATCACTGCTGTACTGTAATAAGATATCAGCCTCTCCTCTTATATCACTGCTGTACTGTAATAAGATGATATCAGCCTCTCCTCTTATATCACTGCTGTACTGTAATAAGGTGATATCAGCCTCTCCTCTTATATCACTGCTGTACTGTAATAAGATATCAGCCTCTCCTCTTATATCACTGCTGTACTGTAATAAGATATCAGCCTCTCCTCTTATATCACTGCTGTACTGTAATAAGATATCAGCCTCTCCTCTTATATCACTGCTGTACTGTAATAAGATGATATCAGCCTCTCCTCTTATATCACTGCTGTACTGTAATAAGATGATATCAGCCTCTCCTCTTATATCTTAGGAGAGGCTGATATCATCTTATTACAGTACAGCAGTGATATAAGAGGAGAGGCTGATATCATCTTATTACAGTACAGCCAGTGATGTAAGAGTAGAGGCTGATATCATCTTATTACAGTACAGCAGTGATATAAGAGGAGAGGCTGATACCTTATTACAGTACAGCAGTTATATAAGAGGAGAGGCTGATTTCTTATTACAGTACAGCAGTGATATAAGAGGAGAGGCTTGATACCTTATTACAGTACAGCAGTGATATAAGAGGAGAGGCTGATATCTTATTACAGTACAGCAGTGATATAAGAGGAGAGGCTGATATCTTATTACAGTACAGCAGTGATATAAGAGGAGAGGCTGATACCATCTTATTACAGTACAGCAGTGATATAAGAGGAGAGGCTGATACCTTATTACAGTACAGCAGTGATATAAGAGGAGAGGCTGATATCTTATTACAGTACAGCAGTGATATAAGAGGAGAGGCTGATATCTTATTACAGTACAGCAGTGATATAAGAGGAGAGGCTGATATCATCTTATTACAGTATAACCCAGTATAACCTGGGTATATACTGCATATAATGATATATATATAATATATTATATATACTATATATATATACTGCTGGTATAACCTGGGTGTATACTGTATATAATATATATATGTACAGCTGGTATAACCTGGGTATATACTGTATATAATGATATGTATACAGCTGGTATAACCTGGGTATATACTGTATATAATTATATATGTACAGCTGGTATAACCCTGGGTATATACTGTATATAATTATATATGTACAGCTGGTATAACCTGGGTATATACTGTATATAATTATACATGTACAGCTGGTATAACCTGGATATATACTGTATATAATTATGTATGTACAGACGGTATAACCTGGGTATATACTGTATATAATTATATATATACATATATATATATGGTATATATATACTGTATATAATGATATATATATATATATATATACTGCTGGTATAACCTGGGTGTATACTGTATATAATTATATATGTACAGCTGGTATAACCTGGGTATATACTGTATATAATGATATATATACTGCTGGTATAACCTGGGTGTATACTGTATATAATTATATATGTACAGCTGGTATAACCTGGGTATATACTGTATATAATGATATGTATACAGCTGGTATAACCTGGGTATATACTGTATATAATTATATATGTACAGCTGGTATAACCCGGGTATATACTGTATATAATTATATGTACAGCTGCTCTAACCTGGGTGTATGCTATATAATTATATATGTACAGCTGGTATAACCTGGGTATATACTGTATATAATTATGTATGTACAGCTGGTATAACCTGGGTATATACTGTATATAATATATATGTACAGCTGGTATAAACCTGGGGATCTCCTGTATATAATTATATATATAAGTACAGCTGGTATAACCTGGGTATATACTGTATATAATGATATGTATACAGCTGGTATAACCTGGGTATATACTGTATATAATTATGTATGTACAGCCGGTATAACCTGGTTATATACTGTATATAATTATATATGTACAGCTGGTATGACCTGGGTATATACTGTATATAATTATATATGTACAGCTGGTATAACCTGGGGATCTCCTGTATATAATTATATATATAAGTACAGCTGGTATAACCTGGGTATATACTGTATATAATTATATATGTACAGCTGGTATAACCTGGGTATATACTGTATATAATTATATATGTACAGCTGGTATAACCTGGGTATATACTGTATATAATGATATGTATACAGCTGGTATAACCTGGGTATATACTGTATATATTTATATATGTACAGCTGGTATAACCTGGGTATATACTGTATATAATGATATGTATACAGCTGGTATAACCTGGGTATATACTGTATATAATGATATTTATACAGCTGGTATAACCTGGGTATAAACTGTATATAATGATATGTATACAGCTGGTATAATCTGGGTATATATTGTATATAATGATATGTACAGCTGGTATAACCTGGGTATATACTGTATATAATTATATATGTACAGCTGGTATAACCTGGGTATATACGGTATATACTGTATATAATGATATGTATACAGCTGGTATAACCTGGGTATATACTGTATATAATGATATGTACAGCTGGTATAACCTGGGTATATACTGTATATAATGATATGTATACAGCTGGTATAACCTGGGTATATATTGTATAAAATTATATATGTACAGCTGATATAACCTGGGTATATACTGTATATAATAATATATGTACAGCTGGTATATACCGGGTATATACTGTATATAGTGATATATGTACAGCTGGTATAACCTGGGTATATACTGTATATAATTATATATGTACAGCTGGTATAACCTGGGTATATACTGTATATAATGATATGTATACAGCTGGTATAACCTGGGTATATACTGTATATAATGATATGTACAGCTGGTATAACCTGGGTATATACTGTATATAATGATATGTATACAGCTGGTATAAACCTGGGTATATACTGTATATAATGATATGTATACAGCTGGTATAACCTGGGTATATACTGTATATAATGATATGTACAGCTGGTATAACCTGGGTATATACTGTATATAATTATATATGTACAGCTGGTATAACCTGGTATATACTGTATATAATGATATGTACAGCTGGTATAACCTGGGTATATACTGTATATAATGATATGTACAGCTGGTATAACCTGGGTATATACTGTATATAATTATATATGTACAGCTGGTATAACCTGGGTATATACTGTATATAATGATATGTATACAGCTGGTATAACCCTGGGTATATACTGTATATAATGATATGTATACAGCTGGTATAACCTGGGTATATACTGTATATAATGATATGTACAGCTGGTATAACCTGGGTATATACTGTATATAATGATATGTACAGCTGGTATAACCTGTGTATATACTGTATATAATGATATGTACAGCTGGTATAACCTGGGTATATACTGTATATAATGATATTGTACAGCTGGTATAACCTGGGGATATACTGTATATAATAATATATGTACAGCTGGTATAACCTGGGGATCTCCTGTATATAATTATATATGTACAGCTGGTATAACCTGGGTATATACTGTATATAATTATATATGTACAGCTGGTATAACCTGGGTGTATACTGTATATAATGATATGTACAGCTGGTATAACCTGGCGATATACTGTATATAATTATATATGTACAGCTGGTATAACCTGGGTATATACTGTATATAATGATATGTACAGCTGGTATAACCTGGGTATATACTGTATATAATGATATGTATACAGCTGGTATAACCTGGGGATATACTGTATATAATGATATATATACTGCTGGTATAATACTATAGTGATTTCGCTCTCCGTGGTGCTGATCATATTTTGATTTGTGATGGTTTCTGTTAGGTAACAGTGACCCCCGCAGGCTTTTAGTGGGTACTGCATAGTGTATCATTTTCCAGCACTCCTATTGCAAAACCGCTAATAGGAAGATGGTAGGGGGACGTATTTGCTACGTCTGAGCTTGCTGCAGACTCCTTGTCAGATTACAGACCAGGTTCTTGAGAGGCTTACAGTATTCTCTCCATAGGAGCCGTTATCCAAGCAGGACCCTCTGGGGAGGCTGCTGGGCTGCCCAGCTGCTGCCGTCAGTCCTGTTGTTCCTGTCTCTTGCTCCAGCCGTGATCAAGCCTGCGCCCGCTGCTGTTTCCCGGTTGTCATGTGTTCCAAATGCACCACCTCCTGTCCATCTCACAGGTCGGGGTCCAGAACCTCGTCCTGCCTGAGAACAACTCTCTCCCCGACCTAGTGAGGCCCTTATTGACACTGGGTCTCGACTGACTTTACTTTTCGGTGAGAGTGTCTATAAACAGTACGGGGACTTGTCTGAGTTACTTCCTCCCCCTGAGCCCTGGCGAGATGTTCCTGGCAGCTCTGGTCACCATATCCCCCATCATGGTGTCTGGAAGCTTTTGTCAGTATATAAGGAGCCTAGTATATAAGGGGGCCTAGTATATAAGGGAGCCTAGTATATAAGGGGGCCTAGTATATAAGGAGCCTAGTATATAAGGGGGCCTAGTATATAAGGGGGCTAGTATATAAGGGGGCCTAGTATATAAGGAGCCTAGTATATAAGGGGGCCTAGTATATAAGGGGAGGCCTAGTATATAAGGGAGCCTAGTATATAAGGGGGCCTAGTATATAAGGAGCCTAGTATATAAGGGGGCCTAGTATATAAGGGAGCCTAGTAATATAAGGGGACCTAGTATATAAGGGGGCCTAGTATATAAGGGGGCCTAGTATATAAGGGAGCCTAGTATATAAGGGGGCCTAGTATATAAGGGAGCCTAGTATATAAGGGGGCCTAGTATATAAGGGGGCCTAGTATATAAGGGAGCCTAGTATATAAGGGGGCCTAGTATATAAGGAGCCTAGTATATAAGGGGGCCTAGTATATAAGGGGAGGCCTAGTATATAAGGGGGGCCTAGGATATAAGGGGGCCCTAGTATATAAGGGAGCCTAGTATATAAGGGGGCCTAGTATATAAGGAGCCTAGTATATAAGGGGGCCTAGTATATAAGGGGAGGCCTAGTATATAAGGGAGCCTAGTATATAAGGGGCCTAGTATATAAGGAGCCTAGTATATAAGGGGGCCTAGTATATAAGGGAGCCTAGTATATAAGGGGACCTAGTATATAAGGGGGCCTAGTATATAAGGGGGCCTAGTATATAAGGGAGCCCTAGTATATAAGGGGGGCCTAGTATATAAGGGGGGGCTAGTATACTAAGGGGGGCCTAGTATATAAGGGGGGCCTAGTATAATAAGGGGGCCTAGTATATAGGGAGCCTAGTATATAAGGGGAGCCTAGTATATAAGGGGGCCTAGTATATAAGGGGGGGGCCTAGTATATAAGGGGGGCCTAGTATATAAGGGGGCCTAGTATATAAGGGGGCCTAGTATATAAGGGGGCCTAGTATATAAGGGGAGGCCTAGTATATAAGGGGGCCTAGTATATAAGGGAGCCTAGTATATAAGGGGGCCTAGTATATAAGGGGGCCTAGTATATAAGGGAGCCTAGTATATAAGGGGGCTAGTAATAAGGAGCCTAGTATATAAAGGGGGCCTAGTATATAAGGAGGCCTAGTATATAAGGGGGCCTAGTATATAAGGGGAGCCTAGTATATAAGGGGCCTAGTATATAAGGAGCCTAGTATATAAGGGGGCCTAGTAGATAAGGGAGCCTAGTAGTACTAAGGGGGCCTAGTATTAAGTAGCCTAGTATATAAGGGGGCTAGTATATAAGGGGGCCTAGTATATAAGGGAGCCTAGTATATAAGGGGGCCTAGTATATAAGGGGGCCTAGTATATAAGGGAGCCTAGTATATAAGGGGGGCTAGTTATATAAGGGGGCCTAGTATATAAGGGGGGGCTAGTATATAAGGGGCCTAGTATATAAGGGAGCCTAGTAATATAAGGTGGGCCTAGTATATAAGGGGGGCTAGTATATAATGGGGCCTAGTATTATAAGGGGAGCCTAGTATATAAGGGAGCCTAGTATATAAGGGGGCCTAGTTATATAAGGGGGCCTAGTATATAAGGGGAGCCTAGTATATAAGGGGGCCTAGTATATAAGGGGGCTAGTATTATAAGGGAGCCTAGTATATAAGGGAGCCTAGTATATAAGGGGCCTAGTATATAAGGGGGGCCTCAGTATATAAGGGGAGCCTAAGTATATAAGGGAGCCTAGTATATAAGGGGGGCCTCAGTATATAAGGAAGCCTAGTATATAAGGAGCCTAGTATATAAGGGGGGCCTAGTATATGAGGGGAGCCTAGTATATAAGGGGGCCTAGTATATGAGGGGGGCCTAGTATATAAGGGGAGGCCTAGTATATAAGGGGGCCTAGTATATAAGGGGGCCTAGTATATAAGGGGAGGCCCTAGTATATAAGGGGAGCCTAGTATATAAGGGAGCCTAGTATATAAGGGAGCCTAGTATATAAGGGGGGCTAGTATATAAGGGGGCCTAGTATATAAGGGGAGGCCTAGTATATAAGGGAGGCCTAGTATATAAGGGGAAGGCCTAGTATATAAGGGGGCCTAGTATATAAGGGGGCCTAGTATATAAGGGGGCCTAGTATATAAGGGAGCCTAGTATATAAGGGAGCCTAGTATATAAGGGGGCTAGTATATAAGGGGGCCTAGTATATAAGGGGGCCTAGTATATAAGGGGGCCTAGTATATAAGGGGGCCTAGTATATAAGGGGGGCCTAGTATATAAGGGAGCCTAGTATATAAGGTGGCCTAGTATATAAGGGGAGCCTAGTATATAAGGGGGCCTAGTATATAAGGGGAGGCCTAGTATATAAGGGAGCCTAGTATATAAGGGGAGGCCTAGTATATAAGGGGGCCTAGTATATAAGGGGAGGCCTAGTATATAAGGGGGCCTAATATATAAGGGAGCCTAGTATATAAGGGGGCCTAGTATATAAGGGGGGCCTAGTATATAAGGGGAGCCTAGTATATAAGGGGGGGCTAGTATATAATGGGGGCCTAGTATATAAGGGGGCCTAGTATATAAGGGGGGGCTAGTATATAATGGGGGCCTAGTATATAAGGGGGCCTAGTATATAAGGGGGGCTAGTATATAATGGGGGCCTAGTATATAAGGGGAGCCTAGTATATAAGGGGAGCCTAGTATATAAGGGAAGCCTAGTATATAAGAGGAGCCTAGTATATAAGGGGGGCTAGTATATAAGGGGGCCTAGTATATAAGGGGAGGCCTAGTATATAAGGGGGGCCTAGTATATAAGGAAGCCTAGTATATAAGGGGAGCGCTAGTATATAAGGGGGCCTAGTATATAAGGGGGCCTAGTATATAAGGGAGCCTAGTATATAAGGGGGCCTAGTATATAAGGGGGCCTAGTATATAAGGGGGCCTAGTATATAAGGGGGCCTAGTATATAAGGAGGCCTAGTATATAGGGGGCCTAGTATATAAGGGGGTCTAGTATATAAGGGAGCCTAAGTATATAAGGGGGCTAGTATATAAGGGGAGAGGCCTAGTATATAAGGGGGGCCTAGTATATAAGTGGGGGACTAGTATATAAGGGGGCCTAGTATATAAGGTGGCTAGTATATGAGGGAGGCCTAGTATATATAAGGGGGCCTAGTATATAAGGGGGGCCTAGTATATAAGGGAGGCCTAGTATATAAGGGTGAGGCTAGTATATAAGGGGGGCCTAGTATATAAGGGGGTCTAGTATATAAAGGGGAGGCCTAGTATATAAGGGGGGCCTAGTATATAAGGAGGCCTAGTATATAAGGGGGCCTAGTATATAAGGAGGCCTAGTATATAAGGGAAGCCTAGTATATAAGGGGGAGCCTAGTATATAAGGGGGGCCTAGTATATAAGGGAGGCCTAGTATATAAGGGGAGGCCTAGTATATAAGGAGGCCTAGTATATAAGGGGGCCTAGTATATAAGGGGGCCTACGTATATAAGGGGGGCCTAGTATATAAGGGAGCCTAGTATAATAAGGGGGGCCTAGTATATGAGGGGAGGCCTAGTATATAAGGGGGCCTAGTATAAAAGGTGGCCTAGTATATAAGGGGGCCTAGTATATAAGGGAGCCTAGTATATAAGGGGGCCTAGTATATAAGGGAGCCTAGTATATAAGGGGGGCCTAGTATATAAGGGGAGGCCTAGTATATAAGGGGGGCCTAGTATATAAGGGAGCCTAGTATATAAGGGGGGCCTAGTATATAAGAGGGCCTAGTAAATAAGGGGGCCTAGTATATAAGGGGGGCCTAGTATATAAGGGGGGCCTAGTATATAAGGGGGCCTAGTATATAAGGGAGCCCTAGTATATAAGGCGGGCCTAGTATATAAGGGGGGCCTAGTATATTAAGGGAGCCTAGTATATAAGGGAGCCTAGTATATAAGGGAGCCTAGTATATAAGGGGGCCTAGTATATAAGGGGGGCCTAGTATATAAGGGGGCCTAGTATATAAGGGGGCCTAGTATATAAGGGGGCCTAGTATATAAGGGGGGCCTAGTATATAAGGGGAGGCCTAGTATATAAGGGGAGGCCTAGTATATAAGGGAGCCTAGTATATAAGGGGGTCTAGTATATAAGGGGAGGCCTAGTATATAAGGGGGCCTAGTATATAAGGGGAGCCTAGTATATAAGGGGGGCCTAGTATATAAGGGGGGCCTAGTATATAAGGGGAGGCTAGTATATAAGGGGAGGCCTAGTATATAAGGGGGGCCTAGTATATAAGGGGGTCTAGTATATAAGGGGAGGCCCTAGTATATAAGGGGGGCCTAGTATATAAGGAAGCCTAGTATATAAGGAGGCCTAGTATATAAGGAAGGCCTAGTATATAGGGGGCCTAGTATATAAGGAAGCCTAGTATATAAGGAGCCTAGTATATAAGGGGGCCTAGTAATATGAGGGGGAGCCTAGTATATAAGGGGGGCCTAGTATATAAGGGGGCCTAGTATATAAGGGGAGGCCTAGTATATAAGGGAGCCTAGTATATAAGGGGAGCCTAGTATATAAGGGGGCCTAGTATATAAAGGGGGGCCTAGTATATAAGGGGAGGCCTAGTATATAAGGGGAGGCCTAGTATATAAGGGGGGGCTAGTATATAAGGGGGTCTAGTATAATAAGGGAGGCCTAGTATATAAGGGGGCCTAGTATATAAGGGGCCTAGATATAAGGGAGCCTAGTATATAAGGAGCCTAGTATATAAGGGGGGCCTAGTATATATAAGGGGAGGCCTAGTATATAAGAGGAGCCTAGTATATAAGGGAGCCTAGTATATAAGGGAGCCTAGTATATAACGGGAGCCTAGTATATAAGGGGGCCTAGTATATAGGGGGGCCTAGTATATAAGGGAAGCCTAGTATATAAGGGAGCCTTAGTATATAAGGGGGCCTAGTATATAAGGAGGCTAGTATATAAGGGGAGCCTAGTATATAAGGGGGCCTAGTATATAAGGGAGCCTAGTATATAAGGGGGGCCTAGAATATAAGGGGAAGGCCTAGTATATAAGGGGGCCTCGTATATAAGGGGGCCTAGTATATAAGGGGGCCTAGTATATAGGGGGCCTAGTTATAAGGGGAGCCTAGTATATAAGGGAGCCTAGTATATAAGGGGGGCCTAGTTATAAAGGGGAGCCTAGTATATAAGGGAGCCTAGTATTATAAGGGAGCCTGAGTATATAAGGGGAGCTAGTATATAAGGAGGGCCTAGTATATAAGGGGGGCCTAGTATATAAGGGGGCCTAGTATATAAGGGAGCCTAGTATATAAAGGGAGCCTAGTATATAAGGAGCTAGTATATAAGGGGGCCTAGTATATAAGGGGGCCTAGTATATAAGGGGGGCCTAGTATATAAGGGAAGCTAGTATATAAGGGGAGCCTAGTATATAAGGGGAGCCTAGTATATAGGGGGCCTAGTATATAAGGGGAGGCCTAGTATATAAGGGGGCCTAGTATATAAGGGAGCCTAGTATATAAGGGAGCCTAGATATATAAGGGGGGGGCCTAGTATATAAGGTGGGCCTAGTATATAAGGGAGCCTAGTATATAAGGGAGCCTAGTATATAAGGGAGCCTAGTATATAAGGGAGCCTAGTAATATAAGGGGAGGCCTAGTATATAAGGGTGGAGCCTAGTATATAAGGGGAGGCTAGTATATAAGGGGGGGCCTAGTATAATAAGGGGGCCTAGTATATAAGGGGGCCTAGTATATAAGGGGGCCTAGTATATAAGGGGCCTAGTATATAAGGGGGGCCTAGTATATAAGGGGGGCCTAGTATATAAGGGGGCCTAGTATATAAAGGGGGGCCTAGTATATAAGGGGAGCTAGTATATAAGGGGGCCTAGTACACACAGTGATGTCACAGTACAGGGGGGATAATACACACAGTGATGTCACAAGTACAGGGGGGATAATACACACAGTGATGCCCACAGTACAGGGATAATACACACAGTGATGTCACAGTACAGGGGGGATAATACACACAGTGATGTCACAGTACAGGGGGGATAATACACAGTGATGTCACAGTACAGGGGGGATAATACACACAGTGATGTCACAGTACAGGGGGGATAATACACAGTGATGTCACAGTACATGGGGGATATATACACAGTGATGTCACAGTACAGAGATAACACACACAGTGATGTCACAGTACAGGGGGGGATAATACACACAGTGATATGTCACAGTACAGGGGGGATAATACACACAGTGATGTCACAGTACAGGGATAATACACACAGTGATGTCACAGTACAGGGATAATACACACAGGATGTCACAGTACAGGGATAATACACACAGTGATGTCACAGTACGGGGATAATACACACAGTGATGTCACAGTACAGGGGGGATAATACACACAGTGCTGTCCAAGTACAGGGGGGATAATACACAGTGATGTCACAGTACAGGGATTAATACACACAGTGATGTCACAGTACAGGGATAACACACACAGTGATGTCACAGTACAGGGATAATACACACAGTGATGTCACAGTACAGGGATAATACACACAGTGATGTCACAGTACAGGGATAATACACAGTGATGTCACAGTACAGGGATAATACACAGTGATGTCACAGTACAGGGATAATACTCACAGTGATGTCACAGTACAGGGATAACACACACAGTGATGTCACAGTACAGGGATAATACACACAGTGATGTCACAGTACAGGGATAACACACACAGTGATGTCACAGTACAGGGATAATACACACAGTGATGTCACAGTACAGGGATAATACACAGTGATGTCACAGTACAGGGATAATACTCACAGTGATGTCACAGTACATGGGGGGATAATACACACAGTGATGTCACAGTACAGGGATAATACACAGTGATGTCACAGTACAGGGATAATACACACAGTGATGTCACAGTACAGGGGGGATAATACACACAGTGATGTCACAGTACAGGGGGATAATACACACAGTGATGTCACAGTACAGGGGGGATAATACACAGTGATGTCACAGTACAGGGGGGATAATACACAGTGATGTCACAGTACAGGGATAATACACACAGTGATGTCACAGTACAGGGGGGATAATACAGACAGTGATGTCACAGTACAGGGATAATACACACAGTGATGTCACAGTACAGGGATAATACACACAGTGATGTCACAGTACAGGATAATACACAGTGATGTCACAGTACAGAGATAACACACACAGTGATGTCACAGTACAGGGATAATACACACAGTGATGTCACAGTACAGGGATAATACACACAGTTGATCTCACAGTACAGGGATAATACACAGTGATTTCACAGTACAGGGATAATACACACAGTGATGTCACAGTACAGGGGGGATAATACACAGTGATGTCACAGTACAGGGATAATACACACAGTGATGTCACAGTACAGGGATAACACACACCGTGATGTCACAGTACAGGGATAATACACACAGTGATGTCACAGTACAGGGATAATACACACAGTGATGTCACAGTACAGGGATAATACACAGTGATGTCACAGTACAGGGATAATACACAGTGATGTCACAGTACAGGGATAATACAGTGATGTCACAGTACAGGGATAACACACACAGTGATGTCCAGTACAGGGATAATACACACAGTGATGTCACAGTACAGGGATAATACACAGTGATGTCACAGTACAGAGGGGATAATACACACAGTGATGTCACAGTACAGGGATGATACACACAGTGATGTCACAAGTACAGGGATAATACTCACAGTGATGTCACAGTACAGGGGGGATAATAACACCAGTGATGTCACAGTACAGGGATTATACACAGTGATGTCACAGTACAGGGGGGATAATACACACAGTGATGTCACAGTACAGGGGGATAATACACAGTGATGTCACAGTACAGGGATAATACACACAGTGATGTCACAGTACAGGGGGGATAATACACACAGTGATGTCACAGTACAGGGGGGATAATACACAGTGATGTCACAGTACAGGATAATACACACAGTGATGTCACAGTACAGGGATAATACACACAGTGATGTCACAGTACAGGGATAATACACACAGTGATGTCACAGTACAGGGATAATACACAGTGATGTCACAGTACAGGATAATACACACAGTGATGTCACAGTACGGGGATAATACACACAGTGATGTCACAGTACAGGGATAACACACACAGTGATGTCACAGTACAGGGGGAAATACACAGTGATGTCACAGTACAGGGGGGATAATACACACAGTGATGTCACAGTACAGGGATAATACACACAGTGATGTCACAGTACAGGGATAATACACAGTGATGTCACAGTACAGGGGGGATAATACACAGTGATGTCACAGTACCAGGTTATGGCCTCTAGGTGGCAGCATTGGATAAGGGAAGCCTCACTATGTGCCAGATAGAAGGATCACACAGAGGAGTGTTGTTTAATAGATATTTAAGAATAGCACTCGTCCTTCCTCATCCTCGGTCTCCTCATCCTCAGTCTCCGGCCTCGGTCCTGGCACCCCGCCCCCATGTTACAAGTCTGATCAGGCAATTACGGATTACACGGCCTCATCGTGATCCGTAGACGTCATGTAATGTCTCACATCCGCCAGACAGATCTGGTATTGGGCTCCCGATCAGCTCCCTCATTACTGCATGTATAGAGGTTATCTACAGTGGACAGCCCCTCGAAATCAGTGAAGTAGGTGCCGACCCACGGGATTTAGACCCCGACCTGTATGAGGAAAGAGCGGCTGCAGCTGCCGGCAGGTATGTGACACAGGATACAAATGATGGGGGATCCATCTCTACGAGTATATGCGATTGTTGGTTAGGCAGCGTGCCGTACCTTGGTGACAGTCACCACATACCCTGGGACAGCCAACATACCCTGGTGACAGTACACCACATACCCTGTGACAGCCAACATACCCTGGTGACAGCCGGCATACCTAGGTGATACCTGACTAGTCTACACTCTTGGATACCTGCCTAGCTACACTCTGTCCTCCTCAGACAAGGCAGAGCTACAGACAGACTATAGACTACAGACAGGGTACAGCCAAACTACAGACTACAGACAGGCTACAGACTACACACGGCTGCAGACTACAGACAGACTACAGACAGACTACAGCCGAGACAGACAGACTACGAACTGCAGCCAGGCTACAGACAGACTACAGCCAAATTACAGACAGACTACAGCCAGGCTACAGACTACAGCCAAACTACAGCTAGACTACAGCCAAACTACAGCTAGACTACAGCAAGGCTACAGACAGACCACAGCCAGGCTACAGCCAGACTACAGGCTACAGACAGACTACAGGCTACAGCCAGGCTACAGACTACAGCCAGACTACAGAAAGACTACAGCCAGGCTACGGACTCAAGCAAGACTACAGGACTACAGAAAGACTACAGCCAGGCTACAGACTACAGACAGACTACAGCAGGCTACAGACTACAGCCAGCCTACAGACAGACTACAGCCAGCTACAGACTACAGACTACAGGCTACAGACAGACTACAGCCAGGCTACAGACAGACTACATACTACACACAGGCTAAAGCTAGCCTACATACAACATACAGACTACAGCCAGACTACAGATAGACTAAAGCCAGGCTACAGACAGACTACAGCCAAGCTACAGCCAGCCTACATACAGACTACAGCTGGACTACAGACCACAGCCAAACTACAGCCAGGCTACAGACTACAGACAGACTACAAACTACAGCCAGACTAAAGAAAGACTACAGACTACAACCAGGCTACAGACAGACTACAGCGAGGCTACAGACTAGAGATAGACTACATACTACAGCCAGACTACAGCCAGACTACTGACTACGGCCAGACTACAGACAGGCTACAAACTACAGAAATATGTAGAAGACGGCACTTCCGTGGCGGTGGTGCTCGAGGTGAGAAAAATGTTCAGATATTAGGAAGAGCCCGGCACTCACCAAATAGATTATGCTTCTTTATTGTAGTGTAGCAAACATATGGTACAAGGACGCGTTTCGCCAAGCATGGCCTTCATCAGCTTAGGGGTGTACACCCCTAAGCTGATGAAGGCCGTGCTTGGCCGAAACGCGTCCTTGTACCATATGTTTGCTACACTACAATAAAGAAGCATAATCTACTTGGTGAGTGCCGGGCTCTTCCTAATAGGCTACAAACTACAGCCAGGCTACTGACTACAGCCAGGATACAGACCACATAATACAGCCAGATTACAGCCAGGCTACAGACTACAGACAGGCTACAGACAGATTACAGCAAGAATACAGACAAGCTACAGACTACAGCCAGACTACAAACTACAGCCAGGCTACAGACAGACTACAATGAGGCTGCAGGCTACAGCCAGACTACAGAAAGACTACAAACTACAGACAGACTACAGCAGGCTACAGACTACAGTCAGGCTATAGACTACAGACAGACTACAGCCAGCTACAGACTACAGCCAGGCTATAGACTACAGCCAGGCTACAGACTACAGACAGACTACATACTACATACAGACTACAGCTAGCCTACATACAACATACAGGCTACAGCCAGACTACAGATAGACTACAGCCAGGCTATAGACAGACTACAGCAAAGCTACAGCCAGCCTACATACAGACTACAGCCAGACTACAGACCACAGCCAAACTACAGACAGACTACATACTACAGCCAGACTACAGAAAGACTACAGACTACAACCAGGCTACAGACAGACTACAGCGAGGCTACAGACTACAGATAGACTACATACTACAGCCAGACTACAGAAAGACTACAGACTACGGCCAGACTACAGACAGGCTACAAACTACAGCCAGGCTACTGACTACAGCCAGGATACAGACTACATAATACAGCCAGATTACAGCCAGGCTACAGACTACAGACAGGCTACAGACAGATTACAGCAAGAATACAGACAAGCTACAGACTACAGCCAGACTACAAACTACAGCCAGGCTACAGACTACAGCCAGGCTATAGACAGACTACAATGAGGCTGCAGGCTACAGACAGACTACAGAAAGACTACAAACTACAGACAGGCTACAGCCAGGCAACAGACTACAGCCAGACTACAGAAAGACTACAAACTACAGACAGGCTACAGACTACAGTCAGGCTATAGACTACAGACAGACTACAGCCTACAGCCAGGCTACAGACTACAGCCAGGCTATAGACTACAGCCAGGCTACAGACTACAGCCAGGCTACAGACAGACTACATACTACATACAGACTACAGCTAGCATACATACAACATACAGGCTACAGCCAAACTACAGCCAGGCTACAGACAGACTACATACTACAGCCAGACTACAGAAAGACTACAGACTACAACCAGGCTACAGACAGACTACAGCGAGGCTACAGACTACAGATAGACTACATACTACAGCCAGACTACAGAAAGACTACAGACTACAACCAGGCTACAGACAGACTACAGCGAGGCTACAGACTACAGATAGACTACATACTACAGCCAGACTACAGACTACAGCCAGACTACAGACAGGCTACAAACTACAGCCAGGCTACTGACTACAGCCAGGATACAGACTACATAATACAGCCAGATTACAGCCAGGCTACAGACAGATTACAGCCAGACTACAGACAAGCTACAGACTACAGCCAGGCTATAGACAGACTACAGTAAGGCTGCAGGCTACAGCCAGACTACAGAAAGACTACAAATTAGACAGGCTACAGACTACAGCCAGCCTACATACAGACTACAGCCAGGCTATAGACTAGACAGACTACAGCCAGGCTACAGACAGACTACAATCAGGCTGCAGGCTACAGCCAGACTATAGAAAGACTACAAACTACAGACAGGCTACAGCCAGGCAACAGACTACAGACAGGCTACAGCCAGACTACAGAAAGACTACAAACTACAGACAGTCTACAGCTAGGCTATAGACTACAGACAGGCTACAGACTACAGCCTACAGACAGACTACAGCCTACAGACAGGCTATAGACTACAGACAGGCTATAGACTACAGACAGACTACAGACAGGATACAGACTACAGCCAGGCTACAGACAGACTACCACATACAGACTACAGCTAGCCTACATACAACATACAGACTACAGCCAGACTACAGCCAGGCTACAGACAGACTACAGCCAAGCTACAGCCAGCCTACATACAGACTACAGCCGGACTACAGACCACAGCCCAAACTACAGCCAGGCTACAGACTACAGACAGACTACATACTACAGCCAGACTACAGACTACAACCAGGCTACAGACAGACTACAGCGAGGCTACAGACTACAGATAGACTACATACTACAGCCAGACAACAGACTACAGCCAGACTACAGACTATGGCCAGACTACAGACAGGCTACAAACTACAGCCAGGCTACTGACTACAGCCAGGATACAGACTACATAATACAGCCACACTACAGCCAGGCTACAGACTACAGACAGGCTACAGACAGATTACAGCCAGACTACAGACAAGCTACAGACTACAGCCAGACTACAAACTACAGCCAGGCTACAGACTACAGCCAGGCTATAGACAGACTACAGAAAGACTACAAATTACAGCCAGGCTACAGACTACAGCCAGCCTACATACAGACTACAGCCAGGCTATAGACTACAGACAGACTACAGCCAGGCTACAGACAGACTACAATCAGGCTGCAGGCTCCAGCCAGACTACAGAAAGACTACAAACTACAGACAGGCTACAGCCAGGCAACAGACTACAGCCAGACTACAGAAAGACTTCAAACTACAGACAGACTACAGCCAGGCTACAGACTACAGGCCAGGCTACAGACCACATCAGGCTATAGAATACAGACAACTACAGACAGACTACCAGCCAGGGCTACAGACTACAGCCAGGCTATAGACTACAGACAGACTACAACTACATACAGACTACAGCTAGCTACATACAAATACAGACTACAGCAAGGCTACAGACGGCTACAGCCAGCCTACATACAGACTACAGCTGACTACAGACCACAGCCAAACTACAGCCAGGCTACAGACTGCAGACAGACTACATACTACAGCCAGACTACAGAAAGACTACATGTATGTATAGGATCAGTGCTGCACATCTCTGCCTTAAATTGTAGAGCCGTGCTCAGTGGTAACTAGGTTCTTCAACCTTCAATCTTGTACAGTAGAAACCACGGCACTCGTTTTTCATGCAAGAATAAGTGAGGGTTTTATTTAACAATGAGATACAAGGATTTATTTACTCGACCATAGACAGAAAGTATATGAGATGAGACCAACAATGTACTGTGCAACGTTTCGGTCCGACCAGGACCTTCCTCAGGCCGAGGGGTCTCTCGTGTGCTGTATGTAAGAAGAAGAGGGGTCGGTGGAGTGACTACAGACAGACTACAGCCAGACTACAGACAGACTACATACTACATACAGACTACAGCTAGCCTACATACAACATACAGACTACAGCCAGACTACAGATAGACTACAGCCAGGCTACAGACAGACTACAGCCAAGCTACAGCCAGCCTACATACAGACTACAGCCGGACTACAGATCACAGCCAAACTACAGCCAGGCTACAGACTACAGACAGACTACATACTACAGCCAGACTACAGAAAGACTACAGACTACAACCAGGCTACAGACTACAGCCAGACTACAGAAAGACTACAGACTACAACCAGGCTACAGACAGACTACAGCGAGGCTACATACTACAGCCAGACTACTGACTACGGCCAGACTACAGACAGGCTACAAACTACAGCCAGGCTACTGACTACAGACAGGATACAGACTACATAACACAGCCAGACTACAGCCAGATTAAAGCCAGGCTACAGACTACAGCCAGGCTACAGACAGATTACAGCCAGACTACAGACAAGCTACAGACTACAGCCAGACTACAAACTACAGCCAGGCTACAGACAAGCTACATACTACAGCCAGACTACTGACTACGGCCAGACTACAGACAGGCTACAAACTACAGCCAGGCTACTGACTACAGACAGGATACAGACTACATAACACAGCCAGACTACAGCCAGATTAAAGCCAGGCTACAGACTACAGCCAGGCTACAGACAGATTACAGCCAGACTACAGACAAGCTACAGACTACAGCCAGACTACAAACTACAGCCAGGCTACAGACAAGCTACAGACTACAGCCAGACTACAGACAGATTACAGCCAGACTACAGACAAGCTACAGACTACAGCCAGGCTACCGACAGACTTACAGCCATACTACAGACAAGCTACAGACTACAGCCAGACTACAGAACTACAAGCCAGGCTACAGACAAGACTACAGACTACAGACAAGCCAGACTACAAACTACAGCAGCTACGGCTCCAGACAAAGACAGACAGAGACTACGACAAGCCAGGCTACAGGCCTCCAGACAGACAACAGACTACAGACTACATACAGGCTACAGACACAGACAGCTACAGACAACCAGACAGACTACAGCCAGGCTTCAGACTACAGGTGAAACTTGAAACTACCTCCTCACTTACTGTACATCTGCAGGTAGCTGTAGGATTGGGCAGAACCCGTCCTGTGACTGGATCTGATGGCCTCTGATTGGCTGTGTGTGAGAGGCAGGTTTTGTGTGAGGTAACCTTCACAAGGATTGGCTCTTGGATAACTGACCGATAAGCCATGTGATAGGCCACAACATATAATCAATCACAGTTAACCCATTACAGAGCTTTCACTTTCGACTGAGCCTGAGGATGTACTGCAGAACAGGGACACCAAGTGTCGGGAGTTGTGTACTACAGCTACCTATTGCAGAGCATACATATATACAGGATACCAACCTATACCTGCTAGAAAAAGACAGTGGATCCCGTTCCGGGACACTGCTATCATACCCTGGTGACAGCCGCCATACCCTGGTGACAGCCCCATACCCTGGTCACAGGAGTCATACCCTGGTGACAGCCGCCATACCCTGGTCACAGGAGCCATACCCTGGTGACAGCTGCATATCCTGGTCAGAGGAGTCATACCCTGGTGACAGCTGCATATCCTGGTCACAGGAGTCATACCCTGGTGACAGCTGCATATCCTGGTCACAGCCGCCATACCCTGGTGACAGCCGCCATACCCTGGTCACAGGAGTCATACCCTGGTGACAGCCGCCATACCCCTGGTCACAGGAGCCATACCCTGGTGACAGCTGCATATCCTGGTCAGGAGTCATACCCTGGTGACAGCTGCATATCCTGGTCACAGGAGTCATACCCTGGTGACAGCTGCATACCCTGGTGACAGCCGCCATACCCTGGTGACAGCTGCATACCTGGTCACAGGAGTCATACCCTGGTGACAGCCGCCATACCCTGGTCACAGGAGTCATACCCTGGTGACAGCCGCCATACCCTGGTGACAGCCGCCATAACCCTGGTGACAGCCGCCATACCCTGGTCACAGGAGTCATACCCTGGTGACAGCTGCATATCCTGGTCAGAGGAGTCATACCCTGGTGACAGCTGACATACCTTGGAGACAGCCATCATACCCCGTAGTTGCCAACAGTTGACAACCCTGGCAAAAGCAAGTCCTGGGTATGTCCTGGGAAGCCCCGCCCCTGTCGTCGCGAGTGACATCACTCATACCGAGCAGGGAGAGGAGTCGCTGGGGGACTAGAGGGACCATACAGGTGAGTTAAGTATAGTTTTGTTTGTTGTTTTAAATACAGATGAGGGGGTAGTGGTATCATGATGAAGGGACAGGAGGATGCTGAGGGGGGTAGTAGCATGATGGAGGAGGGTGCTGAAAGGGTAGTGGTGTGATGATGGAGGAGCAGGAGGATGAAATGGGTAGTAGTTTGATGATGGAGGGGCATAAGATGAAGGGGGTAGTAGTATGATGGTGGAGGGGCAGGAGGATGAAGGTGGTAGTGGTATGATGATGGAGGGGCAGGAGTATGATGAAGGGGGTAGTAGTATGATGGTGGAGGGGCAGGAGGATGAAGGGGGTAGTGGTATGATGATGGAGGGGCAGGAGTATGATAAAGGGGGTAGTAGTATGATGATGGAGGAGCAGGAGGATGAAGGGGGTAATAGTTTGATGATATGGGGTGCAGCTGCATCATATGGGCACAAATTTACCAGTATATATCAGTATATACAGTCAGTCATTAGAGTGCTATCTCCAAAGCCTGCTTTGAGTGGGGTGTGTAATATACTGGGGACCTGACACTGGGGTTTGTAATATACTGGGGACCTGATACTGGGGTGTGTAATATACTGGGGACCTGATACTGGGGTGTGTAATATACTGGGGACCTGATACTGGGGTGTGTAATATACTGGGGACCTGATACTGGGGTGTGTAATATACTGGGGACCTGACACTGGGGTTTGTAATATACTGGGGACCTGATACTGGGGTGTGTAATATACTGGGGACCGGATACTAGGGTGTGTAATATAATGGGGACCTGACACTGGGGTTTGTAATATACTGGGGACCTGATACTGGGGTGTGTAATATACTGGGGACCTGACACTGGGGTGTGTAATATACTGGGGACCTGATACAGTGGTGACAAGCCACACCACGCAAACCACACCCATGATAGGCCACACCCCACTGAGACACCCACAATAAGCCAGACTCCTTGTTGTCAACACTAAATGAGAAAATCTTGAAGATCCTGTAGACAATATGTCCCCCAATCCCAGCCTATAGACCTATTGGACAGATTTATGCAGCTCAGTATAGAGGAGAGAGCAACTTCACAGGGAACACTCACTGACCTCTGTACCTGCAGCCCTTCAAAGAGAAGAGAGAAGCTTCACAGGGCACACCCATGACCTCTGAACCTGCATCCCTTCAAAGAGAAGAGAGAAGCTTCACAGGGAACACCCACTGATCTCTGAACCTGCAGCCCAATAAAGAGGAGAGAGAAGCTTCACAGGGAACACCCATGACCTCTGACCCGCAGCCCAGTAAAGATGAAAGAAAGAGCTACAGGGAACACCCACTGACCTCGGAACTGCAGCCCTTCAAAGAGAAGAGAGAAGCTTCACAGGAACACCAACTGACCTCTGAACCTGCAGCCCTTCAAAAAGAGCGAAGCTTCACAGGAACACCATCTGACCTCTGAACCTGCAGCACAGTAAAGAGGGGAGAGAAGCTTCACAGAGAACACCAACTGACCTCGGAACCTGCAGCCAAGTAAAGAGGAGAGAGAGCAACTTCACAGGGAACATCCATTTGTGGTGTGCCACAATGGGTGTTGCTATAAGTTATGCCCTTTGTAAAAGTCTGTACTTTCTGGATATAAATGGTGATGTAGTATTAACCAAGTTTCGCCACAAGATGTCGCTGTTATAAGTGTTTATATTCAGTTATTGCACAGCTGTATTGAAAGTAGTATTGAAAGTGTTATTGTTTGTTTATATGTCACATGGATCTGTGGACCAATGAGAGTTCTTTCTTCTTCTATCCTATAATTTCTCTCTTTACTTCTCACTTATGCACTCTCACCCATTCACAACACACCTTAGAGGGACTGTAGATAGGAAGTCACATGGGTAGAGGAAGTGTAAGGTCTTTTCGTCGCTAGACTCTGTAGAGACAACAGTTTCTTCTCCAGTAACCCCACTCAGCACTATGCAGGATTAAACCCTTCACTAGAGAGGACAAGTCAGAGAACATCTCAACCCACGCAGTGGACTAGGAGAGACACAGTGCAGAATGGTATCCATAAGGAAAAGTAAAGAAAAGAACTGATCCGGATAGAGCAAAGTTGCTAGAAGCCTATGAACTGTATCTCGCAGCTCGGGTGTAAGCAGGGAACCCTCAGCATTCCGCTCATCCCAGTTAACAAGGTCTGGGGCTTGTGTCACCCTCTAGGACGGGTCACTTGACACTGGTAGGGCAATAGGTGGTGCAAAGACCAAAGAGTCAAAACACAGACACAAGTATTCTCTCTCTCTTCAAGTATTCTTCTATTTCTACCTCCGACATCCCGGCAGAGCACAGTACTACTGAGTTGGGACTTTCACAACATCCTCCTCTCTGCTCCTCTGATTCTTCTTTGTACTTCTCAGCACGCAGTAGTCAGCACGACTGTACCAGTCCCTCTACTATCAGTACAGATCTGGACCCAAGTATTTTATCAACTATAAAGTGTTCTATCAATGCAAAGAAGTATTTCCAAAGTAAACCAGATTTTATTTGTGATAAAGAGACTCTGTGATTCCCTGTCAAGCACCAACCCAGTACACACACACTCCTTGGGTCATCTCCCTTTCTGTGGGTATCTCGGCCACCACCACAGAAGTGGCGTCATGTCTAACCATCTGGCAAGTGACTGTCCGTCACCTCCCACACAGGGTGTACCCACATTGACCTCTGAACCTGCAGCAGTAAAAAGGCCCTCTCCAGGTACATAGAGCCTCCTGAACCTCTCCAGATACATAGGGCATCCTGAACCTCTCCAGATACATAGAGCCTCCTGAACCTCTCCAGATACATAGAGCTTCCTGAACCTTTCCAGATACATAAAGTATCCTGAACCTCTCCATATGCATAGCAACTCCTGAACCTCTCCAGATACAAAGAGCCTCCTGAATTTCTCCAGATACATAGAGCCTCCTGAACCTCTCCAGATATAAAGAGACTCTGGAACCTCTCCAGATACATAGAATCCTGAACCTCGCCAGATACATAGAACCTCCTGAACCTCTCTCCAGATACACAGAGCATCCTGAACCTCTCCAGATACATAGAGCCTCCTGAACCTCTCCATATACATAGAGCCTCCTGAACCTCTCCAGATACATAGAGCATCCTGAACCTCTCCAGATGCATAGCAACTCCTGAACCTCTCCAGATACATAGAGCCTCCTGAACCTCTCCAGATACATAGAGCCTCCTGAACCCCTCCAGATATAAAGAGACTCTGGAACCTCTCCAGATACATAGAGCATCCTGAACCTCGCCAGATACATAGAACCTCCTGAACCTCTCTCCAGATACACAGAGCATCCTGAACCTCTCCAGATACATAGAGCCTCCTGAACCTCTCCATATACATAGAGCCTCCTGAACCTCTCCAGATACATAGAGCATCCTGAACCTCTCCAGATGCATAGCAACTCCTGAACCTCTCCAGATACATAGAGCCTCCTGAACCTCTCCAGATACATAGAGCCTCCTGAACCCCTCCAGATATAAAGAGACTCCTGAACCTCTCCAGATACATAGAGCATCCTGAACCTCTCCAGATACATAGAACCTCCTGAACCTCTCTCCAGATACACAGAGCATCCTGAACCTCTCCAGATGCATAGAGCATCCTGAACCTCTCCAGATGCATAGCAACTCCTGAACCTCTCCAGATACATAGAGCCTCCTGAACCTCTCCAGATACATAGCCTCCTGATCTTCTCCAGATACATAGAGCCTCCTGAACCTCTCCAGATACATAGAGCACCCTGAACCTCTCCAAATACACAGAGCATCCTGAACCCCTCCAGATACATAGAGCCTCCTGAACCTCTCCAGATACACAGAGCCTCCTGAACCTCTCGAGATACATAGAGCCTCCTGAACCTCTCCAAATACACAGAGCATCCTGAACCCCTCTAGATACATAGAGCCTCCTGAACCTCTCCAGATACATAGCACCTCCTGAACCTCTCTAGATACATAGAGCCTCCTGAACCTCTCTCCAGGTACATAGAGCCTCCTGAACTTCTCCAGATACACAGAGCCTCCTGAACCTCTCCAGGATGATAGAGCCTCCTGAACTTCTCAAAATACATAGAGCCTCCTGAACTTCTCCAGATACATAGAGCCTCCTGAACTTCTTCGGATACATAGAGCCTCCTGAACCCCTCCAGATACATAGAGCCTCCTGAACCCCTCCAGATACATAGAGCCTCCTAAACCTCTCCAGATACATAGAGCCTCCTGAACCTCTCCAGATACATAGAGCCTCCTGAACCTCTCTCCAGGTACAGAGAGCCTCCTGAACTTCTGTAGGTAGACAGAGCCTCCTGAACCTCTCTCCAGGTACATAGAGCCTCCTGAACCTCTCCAGATACATAGAGCCTCCTGAACTTCTCCAGATACATAGAGCCTCCTGAACTTCTCCAGATACATAGAGCCTCCTGAATTTCTCCAGATACATAGAGCCTCCTGAACCTCTTCAGATACATTGAGCCTCCTGAACCTCTCTCCAGGTACATAGAGCCTCCTGAACCTCTTCAGATACATTGAGCCTCCTGAACTTCTCCAGATACACAGAGCCTCCTGAACCTCTCTCCAGGATGATAGAGCCTCCTGAACTTCTCCAGATACATAGAGCCTCCTGAACTTCTCCAGATACATAGAACCTCCTGAACTTCTCCAGATACATAGAGCCTCCTGAACCTCTCCAGATACATAGAGCCTCCTGAACTT
Source organism: Dendropsophus ebraccatus (assembly GCF_027789765.1). Taxonomy (NCBI): domain Eukaryota; kingdom Metazoa; phylum Chordata; class Amphibia; order Anura; family Hylidae; genus Dendropsophus; species Dendropsophus ebraccatus. Next base: position 65,973 of record NW_027210512.1, read on the forward strand.
CTGTAGGTACACAGAGCCTCCTGAACCTCTTTCCAGTACATAGAGCCTCCTGAACCTCTCCAGATACATTGAGCCTCCTGAACCTCTCTCCAGGTAAATAGAGCCTCCTGAACTTCTACAGATACATAGAGCATCCTGAACCTCTGCAGGTACATAGAGCCTACTGAACTTCTCGAGATACACAGAGCCTGCTGAACCTCTCTCCAGATACATAGAGCCTCCTGAACTTCTCCAGATACATAGAGCCTCCTGAACTTCTCCAGATACATAGAGCCTCCTGAACTTCTCCCAGATACATAAGCCTCCTGAACTTCTCCAGATACATAGAGCCTCCTGAACTTCTCCAGATACATAGAGCCTCCTGAACCTCTTCAGATACATAGAGCCTCCTGAACCTCTCTCCAGGTACATAGAGCCTCCTGAACTTCTCGAGATACACAGAGCCTCCTGAACCTCTCCAGATACATAGAGCCTCCTAAACCTCTCTCCAGTTACATAGAGCCTCCTGAACTTCTACAGATACATAGAGAATCCTGAACCTCTGCAGGCACATAGAGCTACTGAACTTCTCGAGATACACAGAGCCTCCTGAACCTCTCTCCAGTACATAGAGCCTCCTGACTTCTCCAGATACATAGAGCCTCCTGAACTTCTGTAGGTACATAGAGCCTCCTGAACCTCTCCAGATACATAGAGCCTCCTGAACCTCTCCAGATACATAGAGCCTCCTGAACCTCTCCAGATACATAGAGCCTCCTGAACCTCTCTCCAGGTACATAGAGCCTCCTGAACTTCTCGAGATACACAGAGCCTCCTGAACCTCTCTCCAGTACATAGAGCCTCCTGAACTTCTCGAGATACACAGAGCCTCCTGAACCTATCCAGATACATAGAGCCTCCTAACCTCTCTCCGGTACATAGAGCCTCCTGAACCTCTACAGATACATAGAGAATCCTGAACCTCTGCAGGTACATAGAGCCTACTGAACTTCTCGAGATACAGAGCCTCTGAACTTCTCCAGATACATAGAGCCTCCTGAACTTCTCAGATACATAGAGCCTCCTGAACCTCTGTCAGATACATTGAGCCTCTGAACCTCTCTCCAGGTACATAGAGCCTCCTGAACTTCTACAGAATACATAGAGCATCCTGAACCGCTGCAGAGTTACATAGGCCGTACTGGAAACTTCTCAGAGATACACGAGCCTGCTGAACCTCTCTCCAGATACATAGAGCCTCCTGAACTTCTCCAGATACATAGAGCCCTCCTGAACTT
>NW_027210513.1:0-67226 GCF_027789765.1 Dendropsophus ebraccatus
CGATGGGGGCGGCGCTTACCGGCCTCAAGCCGGTACAGTTGGCAATATTCAGTGCATTGCATAGCGTCGCCGCGGGGGGCGGGCTTACCGGCTCAAGCCCGATACAGTTGGCAATATTCAGTGCATTGCATAGCGTCGGCGCGGGGGGCGGGGCTCACCGCGATTGGGGGGGCGGCGCTTACCGGCTCAAGCCCGGTACAGTTGGCAACATTAAGTGGCATTGCATAGCGTCGGCGCGGGGCGGGGCTTACCGCGATGGGGGCGGCGCTTACCGGCTCAAGCCCGGTACAGTTGGCAATATCAGTGCATTGCATAGCGTCCGGCGCGGGGGGCGGGGCTTACAGCGATGGGTGCGGCGTTTACCGGCTCAAGCCCGGTACAGTTGGCAATATTCAGTGCATTGCATAGCGTCGGCGCGGTGGGCGGGGCTTACGCGATGGGGCGGGGCTTACCGGCTCAAGCCCGGTACAGTCGGCAACATTCAGTGCTTTACATAGCGTCTGAGCCGGTAGTGGGCTTACCGCGATGGGGGCGGGGCTTACCGCTTAAGCCCGTACACCTTGGCAACATGCAATGCATTGTATAGGGTCGGCGCGGGGGGCGGGGCTTACAGGCTAAAGCCCGGTACAGTTGGCAACACGCAATCGCTTACTGCCAACTCTTCAGCAGACGCCAACACTTTATTTCCTTTGGCGCTGGGTCTGCTGTTGCTTCTCATGGCATAGCAGCGCCATTTTTTACACATGCCCCCATTCAAATGGCATTGCAGTAGAGGCAGCTCGGTGGCTCAGTGGTTAGCGCAGTAGCTTTGCAGCGCTGGGGTTGTGGGTTCAAATCCCACTAATGGTCTACGTGTTTGCGTGGGTTTCGTCTGGGTACTCGGGTTTCCTTCCATAACCAAACATTAAATATATATATATATATATATAGTGAATTGAATAGAATGGGTTTTTGCGCAGGGGGCGGGCTTGCCGACTTAAGCCCGGTACTGTTGGCAACATGCAATGCCTACTGCCACCTCTTCAGCAGACGCAACACTTTAATATTTTTTTTTTCGCGCTGGGGCCGCTGTTACTTCTCATGGCATAGCAACCGCCATTTGTTTTTTTTAAACATGCCCCGCGATGGGGGCGGCGGCGCTTACCGGCTCAAGCCCGATACAGTTGGCAATATTCAGTGCATTGCATAGCGTCGGCGCGGGGGGCGGGGCTTACGGCTCAAGCCCGGTACAATTGGCAATATTCAGTGCATGCATAGCGTCGGCGCGGGGGGCGGGGCTTACCGCGATGGGGGCGGCGCTTACGTTCAGCCCGGTACACGTTGGCACATTCAGTGCATTGCATAGCGTCGGCGCGGGGGGCGGGGCTTACAGCGATGGGGCGGCGCTTACCGGCTCAAGCCCGGTACAGTTGCAATATTCAGTGCATTGCATAGCGTCGGTGCGGGGGGCGGGGCTTACAGCGATGGGGCGGCGCTTACCGGCTCAAGCCCGGTACAGTTGGCAATATTCAGTGCATTGCATAGCGTCGGCGCGGGGGGCGGGGCTTACCGGCTCAAGCCGGTACAGTTGGCAATATTCCAGTGCCTTGCATAGGGGGGCGCGGCGCGGGGGCGGGCTTACCGCGATTGGGGCGGCGCTTAACGGGTAAGCCCGTTACAGTTGGCAACATTCAGTGCATTGCATAGCGTCGGCGCGGGGGGCGGGGCTTACAGCGATGGGGGGCGGCGCTTACCCGGCTCAAGCCCGGTACAGTTGGCAATATTCAGTGCATTGCATCGTCGGCGCGGGGGGCGGGGCTTACAGCGATGGGGGCGGGGCTTACCGGCTCAAGCCCGGTACAGTCGGCAACATTCAGTGCTTTACATAGCGTCTGAGCCGGGGGAGTGGCTTACCGCGATGGGGGCGGGGCTTACCGGCTTAAGCCCGGTACACTTGGCAACATGCAATGCATTGTATAGGGTCGGCGCGGGGGCGGGGCTTACTGGCTTAAGCCCGGTACAGTTGGCAACACGCAATGCTTACTGCCAACTCTTCAGCAGACGCCACACTTTATTTCCTTTGGCGCTGGGTCTGCTGTTGCTTCTCATGGCATAGCAGCGCCATTTTTTTTACACATGCCCCCATTCAAATGGCATTGCAGTAGAGGCAGCTCGGTGGCTCAGTGGTTAGCGCAGTAGCTTTGCAGCGCTGGGGTCTTGGGTTCAAATCCCACTAATGTTCTACGTGTTTTTGCATGGGTTTCGTCTGGGTACTCGGGTTTCCTTCCATAAACAAACATTAAATATATATATATATAGTGAATTGAATAGAATTGTTTTGTGCAGGGGGCGGGGCTTGCCGACTTAAGCCCGTACTGTTGGCAACATGCAATGCCTACTGCCACCTCTTCAGCAGACGCAACACTTTAGTATTTTTCGCGCTGGGCCGCTGTTACTTTCTCATGGCATAGCACCGCCATTTGTTTTTTTAAACATGCCCCCGCGATGGGGGCGGCGCTTACCGGCTCAAGCCCGGTACAGTTGGCAACATTAAGTGCATTGCATAGCGTCGGCGCGGGGGCGGGGCTTACAGCGATGGGGGCGGCGCTTACCGGCTCAAGCCCGGTACAGTTGGCAATATTCAGTGCATTGCATAGCGTCGCCGCGGGGGGCGGGGCTTACCGGCTCAAGCCCGGTACAGTTGGCAATATTCAGTGCATTGCATAGCGTCGGCGCGGGGGGCGGGGCTTACCGCGATTGGGGCGGCGCTTACCGGTTCAAGCCCGGTACAGTCGGCAACATTCAGTGCTTTACATAGCGTCTGAGCCGGGGGAGTGGCTTACCGCGATGGGGGCGGGGCTTACCGGCTTAAGCCCGGTACACTTGGCAACATGCAATGCATTGCATAGGGTCGGTGCGGGGGGCGGGGTTTACCGGCTTAAGCCCGGTACAGTTGCAACACGCAATGCTTACTGCCAACTCTTCAGCAGACGCAACACTTTATTTCTTTGGCGCTGGGTCTGCTGGTTGCTTCTCATGGCATAGCAGCGCCATTTTTTTACACATGCCCAATTCAAATGGCATTGCAGTAGAGGCAGCTCGGTGGCTCAGTGGTTAGCGGCAGTAGCCTTGCAGCGCTGGGGTCGTGGGTTCAAATCCCACTAATTTCTACGTGTTTGCATGGTTTCGTCTGGGTACTCGGGTTCCTTCCATACCCAAAAACAAACATTAAATATATATTGCATAGCATTGGGTTTGTGCAGGGGGCGGGGCTTGCCGACTTAAGCCCGGTACTGTTGGCAACATGCAATGCCTACTGCCACCTCTTCAGCAGACGCAACACTTTAATATTTTTCGCGCTGGGGGCCGCTGTTACTTCTCATGGCATAGCACCGCTATTTGTTTTTTAAACATGCCCCCCGCGATGGGGGCGGCGCTTACCGGCTCAAGCCCGGTTACAGTTGGCAACATTAAGTGCATTGCATAGCGTCGGCGCGGGGGCGGGGCTTACCCGGCTCAAAGCCCGATACAGTTGGCAATATTCAGTGCATTGCATAGCGTCGGCGCGGGGGGCGGGGCTTACCGCGATGGGGGCGGCGCTTACCGGCTCAAGCCCGGTACAGTTGGCAATATTCAGTGCATTGCAATAGCGTCGCCGCGGGGGGCGGGGCTTACCGGCTCAAGCCCGATACAGTTGGCAATATTCAGTGCATTGCATAGCGTCGGCGCGGGGGGCGGGGGCTTACCGCGATGGGGGCGGCGCTTACCGGCTCAAGCCCGGTACAGTTGGCAACATTCAGTGCATTGCATAGCGTCGGCGCGGGGGGCGGGGCTTACCGCGATGGGGGCGGCGCTTACCGGCTCAAGCCCGGTACAGTTGGCAATATTCAGTGCATTGCATAGCGTCGGCGCGGGGGGCGGGGCTTACAGCGATGGGGGCGGGGCTTACCGGCTCAAGCCCGGTACAGTTGGCAACATTCAGTGCATTGCATAGAGTCGGCGCGGGGGGCGGGGCTTACAGCGATGGGGGCGGCGCTTACCTGCTCAAGCCCGGTACAGTTGGCAATATTCAGTGCATTGCATAGCGTCGCCGAGGGGGGCGGGGCTTACCGGCTCAAGCCCGATACAGTTGGCAATATTCAGTGCATTGCATAGCGTCGGCGCGGGGGGCGGGGCTTACCGCGATTGGGGCGGCGCTTACCGGCTCAAGCCCGGTACAGTTATGGCAACATTAAGTGCATTGCATAGCGTCGGCGCGGGGGGCGGGGCTTACCGCGATGGGGGCGGCGCTTACCGGCTCAAGCCCGGTACAGTTGGCAATATTCAGTGCATTGCATAGCGTCGGCGCGGGGGCGGGGCTTACAGCGATGGGTGCGGCGTTTACCGGCTCAAGGCCCGGTACAGTTGGCAATATTCAGTGCATTGCATAGCGTCGGCGCGGGGGGCGGGGCTTACAGCGATGGGGGCGGGGCTTACCGGCTCAAGCCCGGTACAGTCGGCAACATTCAGTGCTTTACATAGCGTCTGAGCCGGGGGAGTGGCTTACCGCGATGGGGGCGGGGCTTACCGCTTAAGCCCGGTACACTTGGCAACATGCAATGCATTGTATAGGGTCGGTGCGGGGGGCAGGGCTTACCGGCTAAAGCCCGGTACAGTTGGCAACACGCAACGCTTACTGCCAACTCTTCAGCAGACGCAACACTTTATTTCCTTTGGCGCTGGGTCTGCTGTTGCTTCTCATGGCATAGCAGCGCCATTTTTTACACATGCCCCATTCAAATGGCATTGCAGTAGAGGCAGCTCGGTGGCTCAGTGGTTAGCGCAGTAGCTTTGCAGCGCTGGGGTTGTGGGTTCAAATCCCACTAATGTCCTACGTGTTTGCGTGGGTTTCGTCTGGGTACTCGGGTTTCCTTCCATAAACCAACATTAAATATATAATATATATATATATAGTGAATTGAATAGAATTGGTTTTGCGCAGGGGGCGGGCTTGCCGACTTAAGCCCGGTACTGTTGGCAACATGCAATGCCTACTGCCACCTCTTCAGCAGACGCAACACTTTAATATTTTTTTTCGCGCTGGGGCCGCTGTTACTTCTCATGGCATAGCACCGCCATTTGTTTTTTAAACATGCCCCGCGATGGGGGCGGCGCTTACCGGCTCAAGCCCGGTACAGTTGGCAATATTCAGTGCATTGCATAGCGTCGGCGCGGGGCGGGCTTACCGGCTCAAGGCGGTACAGTTGGCAATATTCATGCATTGCATAGCGTCGGCGCGGGGGCGGGGCTTCCGCGATTGGGCGGCGCTTACCGGTTCAAGCCCGGTACAGTTGGCACATTCAGTGCATTGCATAGCGTCGCGCGGGGGGCGGGGCTTACAGCGATGGGGGCGGCGCTTACCGGCTCAAGCCCGGTACAGTTGGCAATATTCAGTGCATTGCATAGCGTCGGTGCGGGGGCGGGCTTAACAGCGATGGGGGCGGCGCTTACCGGCTCAAGCCCGGTACAGTTGGCAATATTCAGTGCATTGCATAGCGTCGGCGCGGGGGGCGGGGCTTACCGGCTCAAGCCCGGTACAGTTGGCATATTCAGTGCATTGCATAGCGTCGCGCGCGGGGGGCGGGGCTTACCGCGATTGGGGCGCGCTTACCGGTTCAAGCCCGGTACAGTTGGCAACATTCAGTGCATTGCATAGCGTCGGCGCGGGGGGCGGGGCTTACAGCGATGGGGGCGGCGCTTACCGGCTCAAGCCCGGTACAGTTGGCAATATTCAGTGCATTGCATAGCGTCGGCGCGGGGGGCGGGGCTTACAGCGATGGGGGCGGGGCTTACCGCTCAAGCCCGGTACAGTCGGCAACATTCAGTGCTTTACATAGCGTCTGAGCCGGGGGAGTGTCTTACCGCGATGGGGGCGGGGCTTACCGGCTTAAGCCCGGTACACTTGGCAACATGCAATGCATTGTATAGGGGTCGGCGCGGGGGGCGGGGCTTACTGGCTTAAGCCCGGTACAGTTGGCAACACGCAATGCTTACTGCCAACTCTTCAGCAGACGCCACACTTTATTTCCTTTGGCGCTGGGTCTGCTGTTGCTTCTCATGGCATAGCAGCGCCATTTTTTTTACACATGCCCCCATTCAAATGGCATTGCAGTAGAGGCAGCTCGGTGGCTCAGTGGTTAGCGCAGTAGCTTTGCTAGCGCTGGGGTCTTGGGTTCAAATCCACTAATGTTCTACGTGTTTGCATGGGTTTCGTCTGGGTACTCGGGTTTCCTTCCATAAACAAACATTAAATATATATATATATAGTGAATTGAATAGAATTGGTTTTGTGCAGGGGGCGGGGCTTGCCGACTTAAGCCCGGTACTGTTGGCAACATGCAATGCCTACTGCCACCTCTTCAGCAGACGCAACACTTTAGTATTTTTCGCGCTGGGGCCGCTGTTACTTCTCATGGCATAGCACCGCCATTTGTTTTTTTAAACATGCCCCCGCGATGGGGGCGGCGCTTACCGGCTCAAGCCCGGTACAGTTGGCAATATTCAGTGCATTGCATAGCGTCGGCGCGGGGGGCGGGGCTTACAGCGATGGGGGCGGCGCTTACCGGCTCAAGCCCGGTACAGTTGGCAATATTCAGTGCATTGCATAGCGTCGCCGCGGGGGCGGGGCTTACCGGCTCAAGCCCGGTACAGTTGGCACTATTCAGTGCATTGCATAGCGTCGGCGCGGGGGGCGGGGCTTACCGCGATTGGGGCGGCGCTTACCGCTCAAGACCGGTACAGTCGGCAACATTCAGTGCTTTACATAGCGTCTGAGCCGGGGGAGTGGCTTACCGCGATGGGGGCGGGCTTACCGGCTTAAGCCCGGTACACTTGGCAACATGCAATGCATTGCATAGGGTCGGTGCGGGGGGCGGGGTTTACCGGCTTAAGCCCGGTACAGGTTGGCAACACGCAATGCTTACTGCCAACTCTTCAGCAGACGCAACACTTTATTTCCTTTGGCGCTGGGTCTGCGGTTGCTTCTCATGGCATAGCAGCGCCATTTTTTTACACATGCCCCAATTCAAATGGCATTGCAGTAGAGGCAGCTCGGTGGCTCAGTGGTTAGCGCAGTAGCCTTGCAGCGCTGGGGTCGTGGGTTCAAATCCACTAATGTTCTACGTGTTTGCATGGGTTTCGTCTGGGTACTCGGGTTCCTTCCATACCCAAAAAACAAACATTAAATATATATTGAATAGAATTGGGTTTGTGCAGGGGGCGGGGCTTGCCGACTTAAGCCCGGTACTGTTGGCAACATGCAATGCCTACTGCCACCTCTTCAGCAGACGCAACACTTTGAATATTTTCGCGCTGGGGCCGCTGGTTACTTCTCATGGCATAGCACCGCTATTTGTTTTTTAAACATGCCCCCGGCGATGGGGCGGCGCTTACCGGCTCAAGCCCGGTACAGTTGCAACATTAAGTGCATTGCATAGCGTCGGCGCGGGGGGCGGGGCTTACCGGCTCAAGCCCGATACAGTTGGCAATATTCAGTGCATTGCATAGCGTCGGCGCGGGGGTCGGGGCTTACCGCGATGGGGGCGGCGCTTACCGGCTCAAGCCCGGTACAGTTGGCAATATTGCAGTGCTTGCATAGCGTCGCCGCGGGGGTGCGGGGGCTTACCGGCTCAGCCCGATACAGTTGGCAATATTCAGTGCATTGCATAGCGTCGCGCGGGGGCGGGGCTTACCGCGATTGGGGCGGCGCTTACCGGCTCAAGCCCGGTACAGTTGGCACATTCAGTGCATTGCATAGCGTCGGCGCGGGGGCGGGGGCTTACCGCGATGGGGGCGGCGCTTACCGGCTCAAGCCCGGTAACAGTTGGCAATATTCAGTGCATTGCATAGCGTCGGCGCGGGGGGGCGGGGCTTACAGCGATGGGGGCGGGGCTTACCGGCTCAAGCCCGGTACAGTTTGGCAACATTAAGTGCATTGCATAGCGTCGGCGCGGGGGGCGGGGCTTACAGCGATGGGGGCGGCGCTTACCGGCTCAAGCCCGGTACAGTTGGCAATATTCAGTGCATTGCATAGCGTCGCCGCGGGGGGCGGGGCTTACCGGCTCAAGCCCGATACAGTTGGCAATATTCAGTGCATTGCATAGCGTCGGCGCGGGGGGCGGGGCTTACCGCGATTGGGGCGGCGCTTACCGGCTCAAGCCCGTACAGTTGGCCAACATTAAGTGCATTGGCATAGCGTCGGCGCGGGGGGCGGGGCTTACCGCGATGGGGGGCGGCGCTTACCGGCTCAAGCCCGGTACAGTTGGCAATATTCAGTGCATTGCATAGCGTCGGCGCGGGGGGCGGGGCTTACAGCGATGGGTGCGGCGTTTACCGGCTCAAGCCCGGTACAGTTGGCAATATTCAGTGCATTGCATAGCGTCGGCGCGGGGGGCGGGGCTTACCGCGATGGGGCGGGGCTTACCGGCTTAAGCCCGGTACAGTCGGCAACATTCAGTGCTTTACATAGCGTCTGAGCCGGGGGAGTGGCTTACCGCGATGGGGGGCGGGGCTTACCGGCTTAAGCCCGGTACACTTGGCAACATGCAATGCATTGTATAGGGTCGGCGCGGGGGGCGGGGCTTACCGGCTAAAGCCCGGTACAGTTGGCACACGCAACGCTTACTGCCAACTCTTCAGCAGACGCAACACTTTATTTCCTTTGGCGCTGGGTCTGCTGTTGCTTCTCATGGCATAGCAGCGCCATTTTTTACACAATGCCCCCATTCAAATGGCATTGCAGTAGAGGGCAGCTCGGTGGCTCAGTGGTTAGCGCAGTAGCTTTGCAGCGCTGGGGTTGTGGGTTCAAATCCCACTAATGGTCTACGTGTTTGCGTGGGTTTCGTCTGGGTACTCGGGTTTCCTTCCATAAACCAAACATTAAATATATATATATATATATAGTGAATTGAATAGAATTGGTTTTTGCGCAGGGGGCGGGGCTTGCCGACTTAAGACCGGTACAGTTGGCAACATGCAATGCCTACTGCCACCTCTTCAGCAGACGCAACACTTTAATTATTTTTTTCGCGCTGGGGCCGCTGTTACTTCTCATGGCATAGCAACCGCCATTTGTTTTTTTAAACATGCCCCCGCGATGGGGGCGGCGCTTACCCGGCTCAAGCCCGTACAGTTGGCAATATTCAGTGCATTGCATAGCGTCGGGCGCGGGGGGCGGGGCTTACCGGCTCAAGACCGGTACAGTTGGCAATATTCAGTGCATTGCATAGCGTCGGCGCGGGGGGGCGGGGCTTACCGGCGATTGGGGCGGCGCTTACCGGTTCAAGCCCGGTACAGTTGGCAAACATTCAGTGCATTGCATAGCGTGCGCGCGGGGGGCGGGGCTTACAGCGATGGGGGCGGCGCTTACCGGCTCAAGCCCGGTACAGTTGGCAATATTCAGTGCATTGCATAGCGTCGGTGCGGGGGGGCGGGGCTTTACAAGCGATGGGGGCGGCGCTTACCGGCTCAAGCCGGTACAGTTGGCAATATTCAGTGCATTGCATAGCGTCGGCGCGGGGGGCGGGGGCTTACCGGCTCAAGCCCGTACAGTTGGCAATATTCAGTGCATTGCATAGCGTCGGCGCGGGGGGGCGGGGCTTACCGCGATTGGGGCGGGCGCTTACCGGTTCAAGCCCGGTACAGTTGGCACAATTCAGTGCATTGCATAGCGGTCGGCGCGGGGGGGCGGGGCTTACAGCGATGGGGGCGGCGCTTACCGGCTCAAGCCCGTACAGTTTGGCAATATTCAGTGCATTGCATAGCGTCGCGCGGGGGTGCGGGGCTTTACAGCGATGGGGCGGGCTTACCGGCTCAGCCCGTACAGTCGGCAACATTCAGTGCTTTACATAGCGTCTGAGCCGGGGAGTGGCTTACCGCGATGGGGGCGGGGCTTACCGGCTTAAGCCGGTACACGTGGCAACATGCAATGCATTGTATAGGGTCGGCGCGGGGGGCGGGGCTTACTGGCTTAAGCCCGTACAGTTGGCAACACGCAATGCTTACTGCCAACTCTTCAGCAGACGCCACACTTTATTTCCTTTGGCGCTGGGTCTGCTGTTGCTTCTCATGGCATAGCAGCGCCATTTTTTTACACATGCCCCATTCAAATGGCATTGCAGTAGAGGCAGCTCGGTGGCTCAGTGGTTAGCGCAGTAGCTTTGCAGCGCTGGGGTCTTGGGTTCAAATCCCACTAATGTTCTACGTGTTTGCATGGGTTTCGTCTGGGGTACTGCTCGGGTTTCCTTCCATAAACAAACATTAAATATATATATATATAGTGAATTGAATAGAATTGGTTTGTGCAGGGGGCGGGGGCTTGCCGACTTAAGCCCGGTACTGTTGGCAACATGCAATGCCTACTGCCACCTCTTCAGCAGACGCAACACTTTAATATTTTTCGCGCTGGGGCCGCTGTTACTTCTCATGGCATAGCACCGCCATTTGTTTTTTTAAACATGCCCCCCGCGATGGGGGCGGCGCTTACCGGCTCAAGCCCGGTACAGTTGGCAACATTCAGTGCATTGCATAGCGTCGGCGCGGGGGGCTGGGCTTACAGCGATGGGGGCGGCGCTTACCGGCTCAAGCCCGGTACAGTTGGCAATATTCAGTGCATTGCATAGCGTCGCCGCGGGGGGCGGGGCTTACCGGCTCAAGCCCGGTACAGTTGGCAATATTCAGTGCATTGCATAGCGTCGGCGCGGGGGGCGGGGCTTACCGCGATTGGGGCGGCGCTTACCGGCTCAAGACCGGTACAGTCGGCAACATTCAGTGCTTTACATAGCGTCTGAGCCGGGGGAGTGGCTTACCGCGATGGGGGCGGGGCTTACCGGCTTAAGCCCGGTACACTTGGCAACATGCAATGCATTGCATAGGGTCGGTGCGGGGGGCGGGGTTTACCGGCTTAAGGCCCGGTACAGTTGGCAACACGCAATGCTTACTGCCAACTCTTCAGCAGACGCAACACTTTATTTCCTTTGGCGCTGGGTCTGCTGTTGCTTCTCATGGCATAGCAGCGCCATTTTTTACACATGCCCCAATTCAAATGGCATTGCAGTAGAGGCAGCTCGGTGGCTCAGTGGTTAGCGCAGTAGCCTTGCAGCGCTGGGGTTCGTGGGTTCAAATCCCACTAATGTTCTACGTGTTTGCATGGGTTTCGTCTGGGTACTCTCGGGTTCCTTCCATACCCAAAAACAAACATTAAATATATATTGAATAGAATTGGGTTTGTGCAGGGGGCGGGGCTTGCCGACTTAAGCCCGGTACTGTTGGCAACATGCAATGCCTACTGCCACCTCTTCAGCAGACGCAACACTTTAATATTTTTCGCGCTGGGGCCGCTGTTACTTCTCATGGCATAGCACCGCTATTTGTTTTTTAAACATGCCCCCGCGATGGGGGGCGGCGCTTACCGGCTCAAGCCCGTACAGTTGGCAACATTAAGTGCATTGCATAGCGTCGGCGCGGGGGGCGGGCTTACCGGCTCAAGCCCGATACAGTTGGCAATATTCAGTGCATTGCATAGCGTCGGCGCGGGGGGCGGGGCTTAACGCGATGGGGGCGGCGCTTACCGGCTCAAGCCCGGTACAGTTGGCAATATTCAGTGCATTGCATAGCGTCGGCGCGGGGGGCGGGGCTTACCGGCTCAAGCCCGATACAGTTGCAATATTCAGTGCATTGGCATAGCGTCGGCGCGGGGGGGCGGGGCTTACCGCGATTGGGGGCGGCGCTTACCGGCTCAAGCCCGGTACAGTTGGCAACATTCAGTGCATTGCATAGCGTCGGCGCGGGGGGGCGGGGCTTACCGCGATGGGGGCGGCGCTTACCGGCTCAAGCCCGGTACAGTTGGCAATATTCAGTGCATTGCATAGGCGTCGGCGCGGGGGGCGGGGCTTACAGCGATGGGGGCGGGGCTACCGGCTCAAGCCCGGTACAGTTGGCAACATTAAGTGCATTGCATAGCGTCGTGCCGCGGGGGGCGGGGCTTACAGCGATGGGGGCGGCGCTTACCGGCTCAAGCCCGGTACAGTTGGCAATATTCAGTGCATTGCATAGCGTCGCCGCGGGGGCGGGGCTTAACCGGCTCAAGCCCGATAGCAGTTGGCAATATTCAGTGCATTGCATAGCGTCGGCGCGGGGGGCGGGGCTTACCGCGATTGGGGCGGCGCTTACCGGCTCAAGCCCGGTACAGTTGGCAACATTAAGTGCATTGCATAGCGTCGGCGCGGGGGGCGGGGCTTACCGCGATGGGGGCGGCGCTTACCGGCTCAAGCCCGGTACAGTTGGCAATATTCAGTGCATTGCATAGCGTCGGCGCGGGGGGGCGGGGCTTACAGCGATGGGTGCGGCGTTTACCGGCTCAAGCCCGGTACAGTTGGCAATATTCAGTGCATTGCATAGCGTCGGCGCGGGGGGCGGGGCTTACAGCGAGTGGGGGCCGGGCCTTACCGGCTCAAGCCCGGTACAGTCGGCAACATTCAGTGCTTTACATAGCGTCTGAGCCGGGGGAGTGGCTTACCGCGATGGGGGCGGGGCTTACCGGCTTAAGCCCGGTACACTTGGCAACATGCAATGCATTGTATAGGGTCGGCGCGGGGGGCGGGGCTTACCGGCTAAAGCCCGGTACAGTTGGCAACACGCAAACGCTTACTGCCAACTCTTCAGCAGACGCAACACTTTATTTCCTTTGGCGCTGGGTCTGCTGTTGCTTCTCATGGCATAGGCAGCGCCATTTTTTTACACATGCCCCCATTCAATGGCATTGCAGTAGAGGCAGCTCGGTGGCTCAGTGGTTAGCGCAGTAGCTTTGCAGCGCTGGGGTTGTGGGTTCAAATCCCACTAATGGTCTAACGTGTTTGCGTGGGTTTCGTCTGGGTACTCGGGTTTCCTTCCATAAACAAACATTAATATATTATATATATATATATATATAGTGAATTGAAATAGAATTGGTTTTGCGCAGGGGGCGGGGCTTGCCGACTTAAGCCCGGTACTGTTGGCAACATGCAATGCCTACTGCCACCTCTTCAGCAGACGCAACACTTTAATATTTTTTCGCGCTGGGGCCGCTGTTACTTCTTCATGGCATAAAGCACCGCCATAGTGTTTTTTACAACATGCCCCCAGCGATGGGGCGGCGCTTACCCCGGCTCAAGCCCGGTACAGTTGGCAACATTCAGTGCATTGCATAGCGTCGGTGCGGGGGGCGGGGCTTACAGCGATGGGGGCGGCGCTGTGTGATAGCCGGCTCAAGCCCGGTACAGTTGGCAATAGTCAGTGCATTGGCAATAGCGTCGGCGCGGGGGGCGGGGCTTAAGCCTGGAGGGGCGGCTCAAGCCCGGTACAGTTGGCAATATTCAGTGCATTGCATAGCGTCGGCGCGGGGGGCGGGGCTTACAGCGATGGGGGGCGGGGCTTACCGGCTCAAGCCCGGTACAGTCGGCAACATTTGGGCTTTACATAGCGTCTGAGCCGGGGGAGTGGCTTACCGCGATGGGGGCGAGGGTGTACCGGGCTTAAGCCGGTACACTTGGCAACATGCAATGCATTGTATAGGGTCGGCGCGGGGGGCGGGGCTTACTGGCTTAAGCCCGGTACAGTTGGCAACACGCAATGCTTACTGCCAACTCTTCAGCAGACGCCACACTTATTTCCTTTGGCGCTGGGTCTGCTGTTGCTTCTCATGGCATAGCAGCGCCATTTTTTTACACATGCCCCCATTCAAATGGCATTGCAGTAGAGGCAGCTCGGTGGCTCAGTGGTTAGCGCAGTAGCTTTGCAGCGCTGGGGTCTTGGGTTCAAATCCCACTAATGTTCTACGTGTTTGCATGGGTTTCGTCTGGGTACTCGGGTTTCCTTCCATAAACAAACATTAAATATATATATATATAGTGAATTGAATAGAATTGGTTTTGTGCAGGGGGCGGGGCTTGCCGACTTAAGCCCGGTACTGTTGGCAACATGCAATGCCTACTGCCACCTCTTCAGCAGACGCAACACTTTAGTATTTTTCGCGCTGGGGCCGCTGTTACTTCTCATGGCATAGCACCGCCATTTGTTTTTTTAAACATGCCCCCGCGATGGGGGCGGCGCTTACCGGCTCAAGCCCGGTACAGTTGGCAACATTAAGTGCATTGCATAGCGTCGGCGCGGGGGGCGGGGCTTACAGCGATGGGGGCGGCGCTTACCGGCTCAAGCCCGGTACAGTTGGCAATATTCAGTGCATTGCATAGCGTCGCCGCGGGGGGCGGGGCTTACCGGCTCAAGCCCGGTACAGTTGGCAATATTCAGTGCATTGCATAGCGTCGGCGCGGGGGGCGGGGCTTACCGCGATGGGGGCGGCGCTTACCGGCTCAAGACCGGTACAGTCGGCAACATTCAGTGCTTTACATAGCGTCTGAGCCGGGGGAGTGGCTTACCGCGCTGGGGGCGGGGCTTACCGGCTTAAGCCCGGTACACTTGGCAACATGCAATGCATTGCATAGGGTCGGTGCGGGGGGCGGGGTTTACCGGCTTAAGCCCGGTACAGTTGGCAACACGCAATGCTTACTGCCAACTCTTCAGCAGACGCAACACTTTATTTCCTTTGGCGCTGGGTCTGCTGTTGCTTCTCATGGCATAGCAGCGCCATTTTTTTACACATGCCCCAATTCAAATGGCATTGCAGTAGAGGCAGCTCGGTGGCTCAGTGGTTAGCGCAGTAGCCTTGCAGCGCTGGGGTCGTGGGTTCAAATCCCACTAATGTTCTACGTGTTTGCATGGGTTTCGTCTGGGTACTCGGGTTCCTTCCATACCCAAAACAAACATTAAATATATATTGAATAGAATTGGGTTTGTGCAGGGGGCGGGGCTTGCCGACTTAAGCCCGGTACTGTTGGCAACATGCAATGCCTACTGCCACCTCTTCAGCAGACGCAACACTTTAATATTTTTCGCGCTGGGGCCGCTGTTACTTCTCATGGCATAGCACCGCTATTTGTTTTTTTAAACATGCCCCCGCGATGGGGGCGGCGCTTACCGGCTCAAGCCCGGTACAGTTGGCAACATTAAGTGCATTGCATAGCGTCGGCGCGGGGGGCGGGGCTTACCGGCTCAAGCCCGATACAGTTGGCAATATTCAGTGCATTGCATAGCGTCGGCGCGGGGGGCGGGGCTTACCGCGATGGGGGCGGCGCTTACCGGCTCAAGCCCGGTACAGTTGGCAATATTCAGTGCATTGCATAGCGTCGCCGCGGGGGGCGGGGCTTACCGGCTCAAGCCCGATACAGTTGGCAATATTCAGTGCATTGCATAGCGTCGGCGCGGGGGGCGGGGCTTACCGCGATTGGGGCGGCGCTTACCGGCTCAAGCCCGCTACAGTTGGCAACATTCAGTGCATTGCATAGCGTCGGCGCGGGGGGGCGGGGCTTACCGCGATGGGGGCGGCGCTTACCGGCTCAAGCCCGGTACAGTTGGCAATATTCAGTGCATTGCATAGCGTCGGCGCGGGGGGCGGGGCTTACAGCGATGGGGGCGGGGCTTACCGGCTCAAGCCCGGTACAGTTGGCAACATTAAGTGCATTGCATAGCGTCGGCGCGGGGGGCGGGGCTTACAGCGATGGGGGCGGCGCTTACCGGCTCAAGCCCGGTACAGTTGGCAATATTCAGTGCATTGCATAGCGTCGCCGCGGAGGGGGGGGCTTACCGGCTCAAGCCCGATACAGTTGGCAATATTCAGTGCATTGCATAGCGTCGGCGCGGGGGGCGGGGCTTACCGCGATTGGGGCGGCGCTTACCGGCTCAAGCCCGGTACAGTTGGCAACATTAAGTGCATTGCATAGCGTCGGCGCGGGGGGCGGGGGCTTACCGCGATGGGGGCGGCGCTTACCGGCTCAAGCCCGGTACAGTTGGCAATATTCAGTGCATTGCATAGCGTCGGCGCGGGGGGCGGGGCTTACAGCGATGGGTGCGGCGTTTACCGGCTCAAGCCCGGTACAGTTGGCAATATTCAGTGCATTGCATAGCGTCGGCGCGGGGGGCGGGGCTTACAGCGATGGGGGCGGGGCTTACCGGCTCAAGCCCGGTACAGTGGGCAACATTCAGTGCTTTCCATAGCGTCTGAGCCGGGGGCGTGGCTTACCGCGATGGGGGCGGGGCTTACCGGCTTAAGCCCGGTACACTTGGCAACATGCAATGCATTGTATAGGGTCGGCGCGGGGGGCGGGGCTTACTGGCTTAAGCCCGGTACAGTTGGCAACACGCAATGCTTACTGCCAACTCTTCAGCAGACGCCACACTTTATTTCCTTTGGCGCTGGGTCTGCTGTTGCTTCTCATGGCATAGCAGCGCCATTTTTTTACACATGCCCCCATTCAAATGGCATTGCAGTAGAGGCAGCTCGGTGGCTCAGTGGTTAGCGCAGTAGCCTTGCAGCGCTGGGGTCGTGGGTTCAAATCCCACTAATGTTCTACGTGTTTGAGTGGGTTTCGTCTGGGTACTCGGGTTTCCTTCCATAAACAAACATTAAATATATATATATATAGTGAATTGAATAGAATTGGTTTTGCGCAGGGGGCGGGGCTTGCCGACTTAAGCCCGGTACTGTTGGCAACATGCAATGCCTACTGCCACCTCTTCAGCAGACGCAACACTTTAATATTTTTCGCGCTGGGGACGCTGTTACTTCTCATGGCATAGCACCGCCATTTGTTTTTTTAAACATGCCCCCGCGATGGGGGCGGCGCTTACCGGCTCAAGCCCGGTACAGTTGGCAACATTAAGTGCATTGCATAGCGTCGGCGCGGGGGGCGGGGCTTACAGCGATGGGGGCGGCGCTTACCGGCTCAAGCCCGGTACAGTTGGCAATATTCAGTGCATTGCATAGCGTCGCCGCGGGGGGCGGGGCTTACCGGCTCAAGCCCGGTACAGTTGGCAATATTCAGTGCATTGCATAGCGTCGGCGCGGGGGGGCGGGGCTTACCGCGATTGGGGCGGCGCTTACCGGCTCAAGACCGGTACAGTCGGCAACATTCAGTGCTTTACATAGCGTCTGAGCCGGGGGAGTGGCTTACCGCGATGGGGGCGGGGCTTACCGGCTTAAGCCCGGTACACTTGGCAACATGCAATGCATTGCATCGGGTCGGTGCGGGGGGGCGGGGTTTACCGGCTTAAGCCCGGTACAGTTGGCAACACGCAATGCTTACTGCCAACTCTTCAGCAGACGCAACACTTTATTTCCTTTGGCGCTGGGTCTGCTGTTGCTTCTCATGGCATAGCAGCGCCATTTTTTTACACATGCCCCAATTCAAATGGCATTGCAGTAGAGGCAGCTCGGTGGCTCAGTGGTTAGCGCAGTAGCCTTGCAGCGCTGGGGTCGTGGGTTCAAATCCCACTAATGTTCTACGTGTTTGCATGGGTTTCGTCTGGGTACTCGGGTTCCTTCCATACCCAAAAACAAACATTAAATATATATTGAATAGAATTGGGTTTGTGCAGGGGGCGGGGCTTGCCGACTTAAGCCCGGTACTGTTGGCAACATGCAATGCCTACTGCCACCTCTTCAGCAGACGCAACACTTTAATATTTTTCGCGCTGGGGCCGCTGTTACTTCTCATGGCATAGCACCGCCATTTGTTTTTTTAAACATGCCCCCGCGATGGGGGCGGCGCTTACCGGCTCAAGCCCGGTACAGTTGGCAACATTCAGTGCATTGCATAGCGTCGGCGCGGGGGGCGGGGCTTACCGGCTCAAGCCCGATACAGTTGGCAATATTCAGTGCATTGCATAGCGTCGGCGCGGGGGGCGGGGCTTACCGCGATGGGGGCGGCGCTTACCGGCTCAAGCCCGGTACAGTTGGCAATATTCAGTGCATTGCATAGCGTCGCCGCGGGGGGCGGGGCTTACCGGCTCAAGCCCGATACAGTTGGCAATATTCAGTGCATTGCATAGCGTCGGCGCGGGGGGCGGGGCTTACCGCGATTGGGGCGGCGCTTACCGGCTCAAGCCCGGTACAGTTGGCAACATTCAGTGCATTGCATAGCGTCGGCGCGGGGGGCGGGGCTTACCGCGATGGGGGCGGCGCTTACCGGCTCAAGCCCGGTACAGTTGGCAATATTCAGTGCATTGCATAGCGTCGGCGCGGGGGGCGGGGCTTACCGCGATGGGGGCGGGGCTTACCGGCTCAAGCCCGGTACAGTTGGCAACATTAAGTGCATTGCATAGCGTCGGCGCGGGGGGGCGGGGCTTACAGCGATGGGGGCGGCGCTTACCGGCTCAAGCCCGGTACAGTTGGCAATATTCAGTGCATTGCATAGCGTCGCCGCGGGGGGCGGGGCTTACCGGCTCAAGCCCGATACAGTTGGCAATATTCAGTGCATTGCATCGCGTCGGCGCGGGGGGCGGGGCTTACCGCGATTGGGGCGGCGCTTACCGGCTCAAGCCCGGTACAGTTGGCAACATTAAGTGCATTGCATAGCGTCGGCGCGGGGGGCGGGGCTTACCGCGATGGGGGCGGCGCTTACCGGCTCAAGCCCGGTACAGTTGGCAATATTCAGTGCATTGCATAGCGTCGGCGCGGGGGGCGGGGCTTACAGCGATGGGTGCGGCGTTTACCGGCTCAAGCCCGGTACAGTTGGCAATATTCAGTGCATTGCATAGCGTCGGCGCGGGGGGCGGGGCTTACCGCGATGGGGGCGGGGCTTACCGGCTCAAGCCCGGTACAGTCGGCAACATTCAGTGCTTTACATAGCGTCTGAGCCGGGGGAGTGGCTTACCGCGATGGGGGCGGGGCTTACCGGCTTAAGCCCGGTACACTTGGCAACATGCAATGCATGGTATAGGGTCGGCGCGGGGGGCGGGGCTTACCGGCTAAAGCCCGGTACAGTTGGCAACACGCAACGCTTACTGCCAACTCTTCAGCAGACGCAACACTTTATTTCCTTTGGCGCTGGGTCTGCTGTTGCTTCTCATGGCATAGCAGCGCCATTTTTTTACACATGCCCCCATTCAAATGGCATTGCAGTAGAGGCAGCTCGGTGGCTCAGTGGTTAGCGCAGTAGCTTTGCAGCGCTGGGGTTGTGGGTTCAAATCCCACTAATGGTCTACGTGTTTGCGTGGGTTTCGTCTGGGTACTCGGGTTTCCTTCCATAAACAAACATTAAATATATATATATATATATATAGTGAATTGAATAGAATTGGTTTTGCGCAGGGGGCGGGGCTTGCCGACTTAAGCCCGGTACTGTTGGCAACATGCAATGCCTACTGCCACCTCTTCAGCAGACGCAACACTTTAATATTTTTTTTTCGCGCTGGGGGCCGCTGTTACTTCTCATGGCATAGCACCGCCATTTGTTTTTTTAAACATGCCCCCGCGATGGGGGCGGCGCTTACCGGCTCAAGCCCGGTACAGTTGGCAATATTCAGTGCATTGCATAGCGTCGGCGCGGGGGGCGGGGCTTACCGGCTCAAGACCGGTACAGTTGGCAAATATTCAGTGCATTGCATAGCGTCGGCGCGGGGGGCGGGGCTTACCGCGATTGGGGCGGCGCTTACCGGTTAAAGCCCGGTACAGTTGGCAACATTCAGTGCATTGCATAGCGTCGGCGCGGGGGGCGGGCTTACAGCGATGGGGGCGGCGCTTACCGGCTCAAGCCCGGTACAGTTGGCAATATTCAGTGCATTGCATAGCGTCGGTGCGGGGGGGCGGGGGCTTACAGCGATGGGGGCGGCGCTTACCGGCTCAAGCCCGGTACAGTTGGCAATATTCAGTGCATTGCATAGCGTCGGCGCGGGGGGCGGGGCTTACCGGCTCAAGCCCGGTACAGTTGGCAATATTCAGTGCATTGCATAGCGTCGGCGCGGGGGGCGGGGCTTACCGCGATTGGGGCGGGGCTTACCGGTTCAAGCCCGGTACAGTTGGCAACATTCAGTGCATTGCATCGCGTCGGCGCGGGGGGCGGGGCTTACAGCGATGGGGGCGGCGCTTACCGGCTCAAGCCCGGTACAGTTGGCAATATTCAGTGCATTGCATAGCGTCGGCGCGGGGGGCGGGGCTTACAGCGATGGGGGCGGGGCTTACCGGCTCAAGCCCGGTACAGTCGGCAACATTCAGTGCTTTACATAGCGTCTGAGCCGGGGGAGTGGCTTACCGCGATGGGGGCGGGGCTTACCGGCTTAAGCCCGGTACACTTGGCAACATGCAATGCATTGTATAGGGTCGGCGCGGGGGGCGGGGCTTACTGGCTTAAGGCCGGTACAGTTGGCAACACGCAATGCTTACTGCCAACTCTTCAGCAGACGCAACACTTTATTTCCTTTGGCGCTGGGTCTGCTGTTGCTTCTCATGGCATAGCAGCGCCATTTTTTTTACACATGCCCCCATTCAAATGGCATTGCAGTAGAGGCAGCTCGGTGGCTCAGTGGTTAGCGCAGTAGCCTTGCAGCGCTGGGGTCGTGGGTTCAAATCCCACTAATGTTCTACGTGTTTGCGTGGGTTTCGTCTGGGTACTCGGGTTTCCTTCCATAAACAAACATTAAATATATATATATATAGTGAATTGAATAGAATTGGTTTTGTGCAGGGGGCGGGGCTTGCCGACTTAAGCCCGGTACTGTTGGCAACATGCAATGCCTACTGCCACCTCTTCAGCAGACGCAACACTTTAGTATTTTTCGCGCTGGGGGCCGCTGTTACTTCTCATGGCATAGCACCGCCATTTGTTTTTTTAAACATTGCCCCCGCGATGGGGGCGGCGCTTACCGGCTCAAGCCCGGTACAGTTGGCAACATTAAGTGCATTGCATAGCGTCGGCGCGGGGGGGCGGGGCTTACAGCGATGGGGGCGGCGCTTACCGGCTCAAGCCCGGTACAGTTGGCAATATTGCATAGCGTCGGCGCGGGGGGCGGGGCTTACCGCGATGGGGGCGGCGCTTACCGGCTCAAGCCCGGTACAGTCGGCAACATTCAGTGCTTTCCATAGCGTCTGCGCCGGGGGAGTGGCTTACCGCGATGGGGGCGGGGCTTACCGGCTTAAGCCCGGTACACTTGGCAACATGCAATGCATTGCATAGGGTCGGTGCGGGGGGCGGGGTTTACCGGCTTAAGCCCGGTACAGTTGGCAACACGCAATGCTTACTGCCAACTCTTCAGCAGACGCCACACTTTTATTTCCTTTGGCGCTGGGTCTGCTGTTGCTTCTCATGGCATAGCAGCGCCATTTTTTTACACATGCCCCCATTCAAATGGCATTGCAGTAGAGGCAGCTCGGTGGCTCAGTGGTTAGCGCAGTAGCCTTGCAGCGCTGGGGTCGTGGGTTCAAATCCCACTAATGTTCTACGTGTTTGCATGGGTTTCGTCTGGGTACTCGGGTTCCTTCCATACCCAAAAACAAACATTAAATATATATTGAATAGAATTGGGTTTGTGCAGGGGGCGGGGCTTGCCGACTTAAGCCCGGTACTGTTGGCAACATGCAATGCCTACTGCCACCTCTTCAGCAGACGCAACACTTTAATATTTTTCGCGCTGGGGCCGCTGTTACTTCTCATGGCATAGCACCGCTATTTGTTTTTTTAAACATGCCCCCGCGATGGGGGCGGCGCTTACCGGCTCAAGCCCGGTACAGTTGGCAACATTAAGTGCATTGCATAGCGTCGGCGCGGGGGGCGGGGCTTACAGCGATGGGGGCGGCGCTTACCGGCTCAAGCCCGGTACAGTTGGCAATATTCAGTGCATTGCATAGCGTCGCCGCGGGGGGCGGGGCTTACCGCGATGGGGGCGGCGCTTACCGGCTCAAGCCCGGTACAGTTGGCAATATTCAGTGCATTGCATAGCGTCGGCGCGGGGGGCGGGGCTTACAGCGATGGGGGCGGGGCTTACCGGCTCAAGCCCGGTACAGTTGGCAACATTAAGTGCATTGCATAGCGTCGGCGCGGGGGGCGGGGCTTACAGCGATGGGGGCGGCGCTTACCGGCTCAAGCCCGGTACAGTTGGCAATATTCAGTGCATTGCATAGCGTCGCCGCGGGGGGCGGGGCTTACCGGCTCAAGCCCGATACAGTTGGCAATATTCAGTGCATTGCATAGCGTCGGCGCGGGGGGCGGGGCTTACCGCGATTGGGGCGGCGCTTACCGGCTCAAGCCCGGTACAGTTGGCAATATTAAGTGCATTGCATAGCGTCGGCGCGGGGGGCGGGGCTTACCGCGTTGGGGGCGGCGCTTACCGGCTCAAGCCCGGTACAGTTGGCAATATTCAGTGCATTGCATAGCGTCGGCGCGGGGGGCGGGGCTTACAGCGATGGGTGCGGCGTTTACCGGCTCAAGCCCAGTACAGTTGGCAATATTCAGTGCATTGCATAGCGTCGGCGCGGGGGGCGGGGCTTACAGCGATGGGGGCGGGGCTTACCGGCTCAAGCCCGGTACAGTCGGCAACATTCAGTGCTTTACATAGCGTCTGAGCCGGGGGAGTGGCTTACCGCGATGGGGGCGGCGCTTACCGGCTCAAGCCCGGTACAGTTGGCAACATTCAGTGCATTGCATAGCGTCGGCGCGGGGGGCGGGGCTTACCGGCTAAAGCCCGGTACAGTTGGCAACACGCAACGCTTACTGCCAACTCTTCAGCAGACGCAACACTTTATTTCCTTTGGCGCTGGGTCTGCTGTTGCTTCTCATGGCATAGCAGCGCCATTTTTTTACACATGCCCCCATTCAAATGGCATTGCAGTAGAGGCAGCTCGGTGGCTCAGTGGTTAGCGCAGTAGCTTTGCAGCGCTGGGGTTGTGGGTTCAAATCCCACTAATGGTCTACGTGTTTGCGTGGGTTTCGTCTGGGTACTCGGGTTTCCTTCCATAAACAAACATTAAATATATATATATATATATATATAGTGAATTGAATAGAATTGGTTTTGCGCAGGGGGCGGGGCTTGCCGACTTAAGCCCGGTACTGTTGGCAACATGCAATGCCTACTGCCACCTCTTCAGCAGACGCAACACTTTAATATTTTTTTTCGCGCTGGGGCCGCTGTTACTTCTCATGGCATAGCACCGCCATTTGTTTTTTTAAACATGCCCCCGCGATGGGGGCGGCGCTTACCGGCTCAAGCCCGGTACAGTTGGCAACATTAAGTGCATTGCATAGCGTCGGCGCGGGGGGCGGGGCTTACAGCGATGGGGGGCGGCGCTTACCGGCTCAAGCCCGGTACAGTTGGCAATATTCAGTGCATTGCATGGCGGCGCTTACCGGCTCAAGCCCGGTACAGTTGGCAATATTCAGTGCATTGCATAGCGTCGGCGCGGGGGGCGGGGCTTACCGCGATTGGGGCGGCGCTTACCGGCTCAAGACCGGTACAGTCGGCAACATTCAGTGCTTTACATAGCGTCTGAGCCGGGGGAGTGGCTTACCGCGATGGGGGCGGGGCTTACCGGCTTAAGCCCGGTACACTTGGCAACATGCAATGCATTGCATAGGGTCGGTGTGGGGGGCGGGGTTTACCGGCTTAAGCCCGGTACAGTTGGCAACACGCAATGCTTACTGCCAACTCTTCAGCAGACGCAACACTTTATTTCCTTTGGCGCTGGGTCTGCTGTTGCTTCTCATGGCATAGCAGCGCCATTTTTTTTACACATGCCCCAATTCAAATGGCATTGCAGTAGAGGCAGCTCGGTGGCTCAGTGGTTAGCGCAGTAGCCTTGCAGCGCTGGGGTCGTGGGTTCAAATCCCACTAATGTTCTACGTGTTTGCATGGGTTTCGTCTGGGTACTCGGGGTCCTTCCATACCCAAAAACAAACATTAAATATATATTGAATAGAATTGGGTTTGTGCAGGGGGCGGGGCTTGCCGACTTAAGCCCGGTACTGTTGGCAACATGCAATGCCTACTGCCACCTCTTCAGCAGACGCAACACTTTAATATTTTTCGCGCTGGGGCCGCTGTTACTTCTCATGGCATAGCACCGCTATTTGTTTTTTTAAACATGCCCCCGCGATGGGGGCGGCGCTTACCGGCTCAAGCCCGGTACAGTTGGCAACATTAAGTGCATTGCATAGCGTCGGCGCGGGGGGCGGGGCTTACCGGCTCAAGCCCGATACAGTTGGCAATATTCAGTGCATTGCATAGCGTCGGCGCGGGGGGCGGGGCTTACCGCGATGGGGGCGGCGCTTACCGGCTCAAGCCCGGTACAGTTGGCAATATTCAGTGCATTGCATAGCGTCGCCGCGGGGGGCGGGGCTTACCGGCTCAAGCCCGCTACAGTTGGCAATATTCAGTGCATTGCATAGCGTCGGCGCGGGGGGCGGGGCTTACCGCGATTGGGGCGGCGCTTACCGGCTCAAGCCCGGTACAGTTGGCAACATTCAGTGCATTGCATAGCGTCGGCGCGGGGGGCGGGGCTTACCGCGATGGGGGCGGCGCTTACCGGCTCAAGCCCGGTACAGTTGGCAATATTCAGTGCATTGCATAGCGTCGGCGCGGGGGGCGGGGCTTACAGCGATGGGGGCGGGGCTTACCGGCTCAAGCCCGGTACAGTTGGCAACATTCAGTGCATTGCATAGCGTCGGCGCGGGGGGCGGGGCTTACAGCGATGGGGGCGGCGCTTACCGGCTCAAGCCCGGTACAGTTGGCAATATTCAGTGCATTGCATAGCGTCGCCGCGGGGGGCGGGGCTTACCGGCTCAAGCCCGATACAGTTGGCAATATTCAGTGCATTGCATAGCGTCGGCGCGGGGGGCGGGGCTTACCGCGATTGGGGCGGCGCTTACCGGCTCAAGCCCGGTACAGTTGGCAACATTAAGTGCATTGCATAGCGTCGGCGCGGGGGGCGGGGCTTACCGCGATGGGGGCGGCGCTTACCGGCTCAAGCCCGGTACAGTTGGCAATATTCAGTGCATTGCATAGCGTCGGCGCGGGGGGCGGGGCTTACAGCGATGGGTGCGGCGTTTACCGGCTCAAGCCCGGTACAGTTGGCAATATTCAGTGCATTGCATAGCGTCGGCGCGGGGGGCGGGGCTTACAGCGATGGGGGCGGCGCTTACCGGCTCAAGCCCGGTACAGTCGGCAACATTCAGTGCTTTACATAGCGTCTGAGCCGGGGGAGTGGCTTACCGCGATGGGGGCGGGGCTTACCGGCTTAAGCCCGGTACACTTGGCAACATGCAATGCATTGTATAGGGTCGGCGCGGGGGGCGGGGCTTACCGGCTAAAGCCCGGTACAGTTGGCAACACGCAACGCTTACTGCCAACTCTTCAGCAGACGCAACACTTTATTTCCTTTGGCGCTGGGTCTGCTGTTGCTTCTCATGGCATAGCAGCGCCATTTTTTTACACATGCCCCCATTCAAATGGCATTGCAGTAGAGGCAGCTCGGTGGCTCAGTGGTTAGCGCAGTAGCTTTGCAGCGCTGGGGTTGTGGGTTCAAATCCCACTAATGGTCTACGTGTTTGCGTGGGTTTCGTCTGGGTACTCGGGTTTCCTTCCATAAACAAACATTAAATATATATATATATATATAGTGAATTGAATAGAATTGGTTTTGCGCAGGGGGCGGGGCTTGCCGACTTAAGCCCGGTACTGTTGGCAACATGCAATGCCTACTGCCACCTCTTCAGCAGACGCAACACTTTAATATTTTTTTTCGCGCTGGGGCCGCTGTTACTTCTCATGGCATAGCACCGCCATTTGTTTTTTTAAACATGCCCCCGCGATGGGGGCGGCGCTTACCGGCTCAAGCCCGGTACAGTTGGCAATATTCAGTGCATTGCATAGCGTCGGCGCGGGGGGCGGGGCTTACCGGCTCAAGACCGGTACAGTTGGCAATATTCAGTGCATTGCATAGCGTCGGCGCGGGGGGCGGGGCTTACCGCGATTGGGGCGGCGCTTACCGGTTCAAGCCCGGTACAGTTGGCAACATTCAGTGCATTGCATAGCGTCGGCGCGGGGGGCGGGGCTTACAGCGATGGGGGCGGCGCTTACCGGCTCAAGCCCGGTACAGTTGGCAATATTCAGTGCATTGCATAGCGTCGGTGCGGGGGGCGGGGCTTACAGCGATGGGGGCGGCGCTTACCGGCTCAAGCCCGGTACAGTTGGCAATATTCAGTGCATTGCATAGCGTCGGCGCGGGGGGCGGGGCTTACCGGCTCAAGCCCGGTACAGTTGGCAATATTCAGTGCATTGCATAGCGTCGGCGCGGGGGG
This sequence comes from Dendropsophus ebraccatus, assembly GCF_027789765.1. NCBI lineage: Eukaryota > Metazoa > Chordata > Amphibia > Anura > Hylidae > Dendropsophus > Dendropsophus ebraccatus. Next base: position 26,181 of record NW_027210513.1, read on the forward strand.
CGGGGCTTACCGCGATTGGGGCGGCGCTTACCGGTTCAAGCCCGGTACAGTTGGCAACATTCAGTGCATTGCATAGCGTCGGCGCGGGGGGCGGGGCTTACAGCGATGGGGGCGGCGCTTACCGGCTCAAGCCCGGTACAGTTGGCAATATTCAGTGCATTGCATAGCGTCGGCGCGGGGGGCGGGGCTTACAGCGATGGGGGCGGGGCTTACCGGCTCAAGCCCGGTACAGTCGGCAACATTCAGTGCTTTACATAGCGTCTGAGCCGGGGGAGTGGCTTACCGCGATGGGGGCGGGGCTTACCGGCTTAAGCCCGGTACACTTGGCAACATGCACTGCATTGTATAGGGTCGGCGCGGGGGGCGGGGCTTACTGGCTTAAGCCCGGTACAGTTGGCAACACGCAATGCTTACTGCCAACTCTTCAGCAGACGCCACACTTTATTTCCTTTGGCGCTGGGTCTGCTGTTGCTTCTCATGGCATAGCAGCGCCATTTTTTTACACATGCCCCCATTCAAATGGCATTGCAGTAGAGGCAGCTCGGTGGCTCAGTGGTTAGCGCAGTAGCTTTGCAGCGCTGGGGTCTTGGGTTCAAATCCCACTAATGTTCTACGTGTTTGCATGGGTTTCGTCTGGGTACTCGGGTTTCCTTCCATAAACAAACATTAAATATATATATATATAGTGAATTGAATAGAATTGGTTTTGTGCAGGGGGCGGGGCTTGCCGACTTAAGCCCGGTACTGTTGGCAACATGCAATGCCTACTGCCACCTCTTCAGCAGACGCAACACTTTAGTATTTTTCGCGCTGGGGACGCTGTTACTTCTCATGGCATAGCACCGCCATTTGTTTTTTTAAACATGCCCCCGCGATGGGGGCGGCGCTTACCGGCTCAAGCCCGGTACAGTTGGCAACATTAAGTGCATTGCATAGCGTCGGCGCGGGGGGCGGGGCTTACAGCGATGGGGGCGGCGCTTACCGGCTCAAGCCCGGTACAGTTGGCAATATTCAGTGCATTGCATAGCGTCGCCGCGGGGGGCGGGGCTTACCGGCTCAAGCCCGGTACAGTTGGCAATATTCAGTGCATTGCATAGCGTCGGCGCGGGGGGCGGGGCTTACCGCGATTGGGGCGGCGCTTACCGGCTCAAGACCGGTACAGTCGGCAACATTCAGTGCTTTACATAGCGTCTGAGCCGGGGGAGTGGCTTACCGCGATGGGGGCGGGGCTTACCGGCTTAAGCCCGGTACACTTGGCAACATGCAATGCATTGCATAGGGTCGGTGCGGGGGGCGGGGTTTACCGGCTTAAGCCCGGTACAGTTGGCAACACGCAATGCTTACTGCCAACTCTTCAGCAGACGCAACACTTTATTTCCTTTGGCGCTGGGTCTGCTGTTGCTTCTCATGGCATAGCAGCGCCATTTTTTTACACATGCCCCAATTCAAATGGCATTGCAGTAGAGGCAGCTCGGTGGCTCAGTGGTTAGCGCAGTAGCCTTGCAGCGCTGGGGTCGTGGGTTCAAATCCCACTAATGTTCTACGTGTTTGCATGGGTTTCGTCTGGGTACTCGGGGTCCTTCCATACCCAAAAACAAACATTAAATATATATTGAATAGAATTGGGTTTGTGCAGGGGGCGGGGCTTGCCGACTTAAGCCCGGTACTGTTGGCAACATGCAATGCCTACTGCCACCTCTTCAGCAGACGCAACACTTTAATATTTTTCGCGCTGGGGCCGCTGTTACTTCTCATGGCATAGCACCGCTATTTGTTTTTTTAAACATGCCCCCGCGATGGGGGCGGCGCTTACCGGCTCAAGCCCGATACAGTTGGCAACATTAAGTGCATTGCATAGCGTCGGCGCGGGGGGCGGGGCTTACCGGCTCAAGCCCGGTACAGTTGGCAATATTCAGTGCATTGCATAGCGTCGCCGCGGGGGGCGGGGCTTACCGCGATGGGGGCGGCGCTAACCGGCTCAAGCCCGGTGCAGTTGGCAATATTCAGTGCATTGCATAGCGTCGGCGCGGGGGGCGGGGCTTACCGGCTCAAGCCCGATACAGTTGGCAATATTCAGTGCATTGCATAGCGTCGGCGCGGGGGGCGGGGCTTACCGCGATTGGGGCGGCGCTTACCGGCTCAAGCCCGGTACAGTTGGCAACATTCAGTGCATTGCATAGCGTCGGCGCGGGGGGCGGGGCTTACCGCGATGGGGGCGGCGCTTACCGGCTCAAGCCCGGTACAGTTGGCAATATTCAGTGCATTGCATAGCGTCGGCGCGGGGGGCGGGGCTTACCGCGATGGGGGCGGGGCTTACCGGCTCAAGCCCGGTACAGTTGGCAACATTAAGTGCATTGCATAGCGTCGGCGCGGGGGGCGGGGCTTACAGCGATGGGGGCGGCGCTTACCGGCTCAAGCCCGGTACAGTTGGCAATATTCAGTGCATTGCATAGCGTCGCCGCGGGGGGCGGGGCTTACCGGCTCAAGCCCGATACAGTTGGCAATATTCAGTGCATTGCATAGCGTCGGCGCGGGGGGCGGGGCTTACCGCGATTGGGGCGGCGCTTACCGGCTCAAGCCCGGTACAGTTGGCAACATTAAGTGCATTGCATAGCGTCGGCGCGGGGGGCGGGGCTTACCGCGATGGGGGCGGCGCTTACCGGCTCAAGCCCGGTACAGTTGGCAATATTCAGTGCATTGCATAGCGTCGGCGCGGGGGGCGGGGCTTACAGCGATGGGTGCGGCGTTTACCGGCTCAAGCCCGGTACAGTTGGCAATATTCAGTGCATTGCATAGCGTCGGCGCGGGGGGCGGGGCTTACAGCGATGGGGGCGGGGCTTACCGGCTCAAGCCCGGTACAGTCGGCAACATTCAGTGCTTTACATAGCGTCTGAGCCGGGGGAGTGGCTTACCGCGATGGGGGCGGGGCTTACCGGCTTAAGCCCGGTACACTTGGCAACATGCAATGCATTGTATAGGGTCGGCGCGGGGGGCGGGGCTTACCGGCTAAAGCCCGGTACAGTTGGCAACACGCAACGCTTACTGCCAACTCTTCAGCAGACGCAACACTTTATTTCCTTTGGCGCTGGGTCTGCTGTTGCTTCTCATGGCATAGCAGCGCCATTTTTTTACACATGCCCCCATTCAAATGGCATTGCAGTAGAGGCAGCTCGGTGGCTCAGTGGTTAGCGCAGTAGCTTTGCAGCGCTGGGGTTGTGGGTTCAAATCCCACTAATGTTCTACGTGTTTGCGTGGGTTTCGTCTGGGTACTCGGGTTTCCTTCCATAAACAAACATTAAATATATATATATATATATATAGTGAATTGAATAGAATTGGTTTTGCGCAGGGGGCGGGGCTTGCCGACTTAAGCCCGGTACTGTTGGCAACATGCAATGCCTACTGCCACCTCTTCAGCAGACGCAACACTTTAATATTTTTTTTCGCGCTGGGGCCGCTGTTACTTCTCATGGCATAGCACCGCCATTTGTTTTTTTAAACATGCCCCCGCGATGGGGGCGGCGCTTACCGGCTCAAGCCCGGTACAGTTGGCAATATTCAGTGCATTGCATAGCGTCGGCGCGGGGGGCGGGGCTTACCGGCTCAAGCCCGGTACAGTTGGCAATATTCAGTGCATTGCATAGCGTCGGCGCGGGGGGCGGGGCTTACCGCGATTGGGGCGGCGCTTACCGGTTCAAGCCCGGTACAGTTGGCAACATTCAGTGCATTGCATAGCGTCGGCGCGGGGGGCGGGGCTTACAGCGATGGGGGCGGCGCTTACCGGCTCAAGCCCGGTACAGTTGGCAACATTCAGTGCATTGCATAGCGTCGGTGCGGGGGGGCGGGGCTTACAGCGATGGGGGCGGCGCTTACCGGCTCAAGCCCGGTACAGTTGGCAATATTCAGTGCATTGCATAGCGTCGGCGCGGGGGGCGGGGCTTACCGGCTCAAGCCCGTTACAGTTGGCAAGATTCAGTGCATTGCATAGCGTCGCCGCGGGGGGCGGGGCTTACCGCGATTGGGGCGGCGCTTACCGGTTCAAGCCCGGTACAGTTGGCAACATTCAGTGCATTGCATAGCGTCGGCGCGGGGGGCGGGGCTTACAGCGATGGGGGCGGCGCTTACCGGCTCAAGCCCGGTACAGTTGGCAATATTCAGTGCATTGCATAGCGTCGGCGCGGGGGGCGGGGCTTACAGCGATGGGGGCGGGGCTTACCGGCTCAAGCCCGGTACAGTCGGCAACATTCAGTGCTTTACATAGCGTCTGAGCCGGGGGAGTGGCTTACCGCGATGGGGGCGGGGCTTACCGGCTTAAGCCCGGTACACTTGGCAACATGCAATGCATTGTATAGGGTCGGCGCGGGGGGCGGGGCTTACTGGCTTAAGGCCGGTACAGTTGGCAACACGCAATGCTTACTGCCAACTCTTCAGCAGACGCCACACTTTATTTCCTTTGGCGCTGGGTCTGCTGTTGCTTCTCATGGCATAGCAGCGCCATTTTTTTACACATGCCCCCATTCAAATGGCATTGCAGTAGAGGCAGCTCGGTGGCTCAGTGGTTAGCGCAGTAGCTTTGCAGCGCTGGGGTCTTGGGTTCAAATCCCACTAATGTTCTACGTGTTTGCATGGGTTTCGTCTGGGTACTCGGGTTTCCTTCCATAAACAAACATTAAATATATATATATATAGTGAATTGAATAGAATTGGTTTTGTGCAGGGGGCGGGGCTTGCCGACTTAAGCCCGGTACTGTTGGCAACATGCAATGCCTACTGCCACCTCTTCAGCAGACGCAACACTTTAGTATTTTTCGCGCTGGGGCCGCTGTTACTTCTCATGGCATAGCACCGCCATTTGTTTTTTTAAACATGCCCCCGCGATGGGGGCGGCGCTTACCGGCTCAAGCCCGGTACAGTTGGCAACATTAAGTGCATTGCATAGCGTCGGCGCGGGGGGCGGGGCTTACAGCGATGGGGGCGGCGCTTACCGGCTCAAGCCCGGTACAGTTGGCAATATTGCATAGCGTCGGCGCGGGGGGCGGGGCTTACCGCGATTGGGGCGGCGCTTACCGGCTCAAGACCGGTACAGTCGGCAACATTCAGTGCTTTACATAGCGTCTGAGCCGGGGGAGTGGCTTACCGCGATGGGGGCGGGGCTTACCGGCTTAAGCCCGGTACACTTGGCAACATGCAATGCATTGCATAGGGTCGGTGCGGGGGGCGGGGTTTACCGGCTTAAGCCCGGTACAGTTGGCAACACGCAATGCTTACTGCCAACTCTTCAGCAGACGCAACACTTTATTTCCTTTGGCGCTGGGTCTGCTGTTGCTTCTCATGGCATAGCAGCGCCATTTTTTTACACATGCCCCAATTCAAATGGCATTGCAGTAGAGGCAGCTCGGTGGCTCAGTGGTTAGCGCAGTAGCTTTGCAGCGCTGGGGTTGTGGGTTCAAATCCCACTAATGTTCTACGTGTTTGCATGGGTTTCGTCTGGGTACTCGGGTTCCTTCCATACCCAAAAACAAACATTAAATATATATTGAATAGAATTGGGTTTGTGCAGGGGGCGGGGCTTGCCGACTTAAGCCCGGTACTGTTGGCAACATGCAATGCCTACTGCCACCTCTTCAGCAGACGCAACACTTTAATATTTTTCGCGCTGGGGCCGCTGTTACTTCTCATGGCATAGCACCGCTATTTGTTTTTTTAAACATGCCCCCGCGATGGGGGCGGCGCTTACCGGCTCAAGCCCGGTACAGTTGGCAACATTAAGTGCATTGCATAGCGTCGGCGCGGGGGGCGGGGCTTACCGGCTCAAGCCCGATACAGTTGGCAATATTCAGTGCATTGCATAGCGTCGGCGCGGGGGGCGGGGCTTACCGCGATGGGGGCGGCGCTTACCGGCTCAAGCCCGGTACAGTTGGCAATATTCAGTGCATTGCATAGCGTCGCCGCGGGGGGCGGGGCTTACCGGCTCAAGCCCGATACAGTTGGCAATATTCAGTGCATTGCATAGCGTCGGCGCGGGGGGCGGGGCTTACCGCGATTGGGGCGGCGCTTACCGGCTCAAGCCCGGTACAGTTGGCAATATTCAGTGCATTGCATAGCGTCGGCGCGGGGGGCGGGGCTTACAGCGATGGGGGCGGGGCTTACCGGCTCAAGCCCGGTACAGTTGGCAACATTAAGTGCATTGCATAGCGTCGGCGCGGGGGGCGGGGCTTACAGCGATGGGGGCGGCGCTTACCGGCTCAAGCCCGGTACAGTTGGCAATATTCAGTGCATTGCATAGCGTCGCCGCGGGGGGCGGGGCTTACCGGCTCAAGCCCGATACAGTTGGCAATATTCAGTGCATTGCATAGCGTCGGCGCGGGGGGCGGGGCTTACCGCGATTGGGGCGGCGCTTACCGGCTCAAGCCCGGTACAGTTGGCAACATTAAGTGCATTGCATAGCGTCGGCGCGGGGGGCGGGGCTTACCGCGATGGGGGCGGCGCGTACCGGCTCAAGCCCGGTACAGTTGGCAATATTCAGTGCATTGCATAGCGTCGGCGCGGGGGGCGGGGCTTACAGCGATGGGTGCGGCGTTTACCGGCTCAAGCCCGGTACAGTTGGCAATATTCAGTGCATTGCATAGCGTCGGCGCGGGGGGCGGGGCTTACAGCGATGGGGGCGGCGCTTACCGGCTCAAGCCCGGTACAGTTGGCAATATTCAGTGCATTGCATAGCGTCGCCGCTGGGGGCGGGGCTTACCGGCTCAAGCCCGATACAGTTGGCAATATTCAGTGCATTGCATAGCGTCGGCGCGGGGGGCGGGGCTTACAGCGATGGGTGCGGCGTTTACCGGCTCAAGCCCGGTACAGTTGGCAACATTAAGTGCATTGCATAGCGTCGGCGCGGGGGGCGGGGCTTACAGCGATGGGGGCGGCGCTTACCGGCTCAAGCCCGGTACAGTTGGCAATATTCAGTGCATTGCATAGCGTCGCCGCTGGGGGCGGGGCTTACCGGCTCAAGCCCGATACAGTTGGCAATATTCAGTGCATTGCATAGCGTCGGCGCGGGGGGCGGGGCTTACCGCGATTGGGGCGGCGCTTACCGGCTCAAGCCCGGTACAGTTGGCAACATTCAGTGCATTGCATAGCGTCGGCGCGGGGGGCGGGGCTTACCGCGATGGGGGCGGCGCTTACCGGCTCAAGCCCGGTACAGTTGGCAATATTCAGTGCATTGCATAGCGTCGGCGCGGGGGGCGGGGCTTACAGCGATGGGTGCGGCGCTTACCGGCTCAAGCCCGGTACAGTTGGCAATATTCAGTGCATTGCATAGCGTCGGCGCGGGGGGCGGGGCTTACAGCGATGGGGGCGGGGCTTACCGGCTCAAGCCCGGTACAGTCGGCAACATTCAGTGCTTTACATAGCGTCTGAGCCGGGGGAGTGGCTTACCGCGATGGGGGCGGGGCTTACCGGCTTAAGCCCGGTACACTTGGCAACATGCAATGCATTGTATAGGGTCGGCGCGGGGGGCGGGGCTTACCGGCTAAAGCCCGGTACAGTTGGCAACACGCAACGCTTACTGCCAACTCTTCAGCAGACGCAACACTTTATTTCCTTTGGCGCTGGGTCTGCTGTTGCTTCTCATGGCATAGCAGCGCCATTTTTTTACACATGCCCCCATTCAAATGGCATTGCAGTAGAGGCAGCTCGGTGGCTCAGTGGTTAGCGCAGTAGCTTTGCAGCGCTGGGGTTGTGGGTTCAAATCCCACTAATGGTCTACGTGTTTGCGTGGGTTTCGTCTGGGTACTCGGGTTTCCTTCCATAAACAAACATTATATATATATATATATATATAGTGAATTGAATAGAATTGGTTTTGCGCAGGGGGCGGGGCTTGCCGACTTAAGCCCGGTACTGTTGGCAACATGCAATGCCTACTGCCACCTCTTCAGCAGACGCAACACTTTAATATTTTTCGCGCTGGGGCCGCTGTTACTTCTCATGGCATAGCACCGCCATTTGTTTTTTTAAACATGCCCCCGCGATGGGGGCGGCGCTTACCGGCTCAAGCCCGGTACAGTTGGCAACATTCAGTGCATTGCATAGCGTCGGTGCGGGGGGCGGGGCTTACAGCGATGGGGGGCGGCGCTTACCGGCTCAAGCCCGGTACAGTTGGCAATATTCAGTGCATTGCATAGCGTCGGCGCGGGGGGCGGGGCTTACCGGCTCAAGCCCGGTACAGTTGGCAACATTAAGTGCATTGCATAGCGTCGGCGCGGGGGGCGGGGCTTACCGCGATGGGGGCGGCGCTTACCGGCTCAAGCCCGGTACAGTTGGCAACATTCAGTGCATTGCATAGCGTCGGCGCGGGGGGCGGGGCTTACAGCGATGGGTGCGGCGCTTACCGGCTCAAGCCCGGTACAGTTGGCAATATTCAGTGCATTGCATAGCGTCGGCGCGGGGGGCGGGGCTTACCGCGCTGGGGGCGGGGCTTACCGGCTCAAGCCCGGTACAGTCGGCAACATTCAGTGCTTTACATAGCGTCTGAGCCGGGGGAGTGGCTTACCGCGATGGGGGCGGGGCTTACCGGCTTAAGCCCGGTACACTTGGCAACATGCAATGCATTGTATAGGGTCGGCGCGGGGGGCGGGGCTTACCGGCTTAAGCCCGGTACAGTTGGCAACACGCAACGCTTACTGCCAACTCTTCAGCAGACGCAACACTTTATTTCCTTTGGCGCTGGGTCTGCTGTTGCTTCTCATGGCATAGCAGCGCCATTTTTTTACACATGCCCCCATTCAAATGGCATTGCAGTAGAGGCAGCTCGGTGGCTCAGTGGTTAGCGCAGTAGCTTTGCAGCGCTGGGGTTGTGGGTTCAAATCCCACTAATGTTCTACGTGTTTGCGTGGGTTTCGTCTGGGTACTCGGGTTTCCTTCCATAAACAAACATTATATATATATATATATATATAGTGAATTGAATAGAATTGGTTTTGCGCAGGGGGCGGGGGCTTGCCGACTTAAGCCCGGTACTGTTGGCAACATGCAATGCCTACTGCCACCTCTTCAGCAGACGCAACACTTTAATATTTTTCGCGCTGGGGCCGCTGTTACTTCTCATGGCATAGCACCGCCATTTGTTTTTTTAAACATGCCCCCGCGATGGGGGCGGCGCTTACCGGCTCAAGCCCGGTACAGTTGGCAACATTCAGTGCATTGCATAGCGTCGGTGCGGGGGGCGGGGCTTACAGCGATGGGGGCGGCGCTTACCGGCTCAAGCCCGGTACAGTTGGCAATATTCAGTGCATTGCATAGCGTCGGCGCGGGGGGGCGGGGCTTACCGGCTCAAGCCCGGTACAGTTGGCAATATTCAGTGCATTGCATAGCGTCGGCGCGGGGGGCGGGGCTTACCGCGATTGGGGCGGCGCTTACCGGTTCAAGCCCGGTACAGTTGGCAACATTCAGTGCATTGCATAGCGTCGGTGCGGGGGGCGGGGCTTACAGCGATGGGGGCGGCGCTTACCGGCTCAAGCCCGGTACAGTTGGCAATATTCAGTGCATTGCATAGCGTCGGCGCGGGGGGCGGGGCTTACCGCGAGGGGGGCGGGGCTTACCGGCTCAAGCCCGGTACAGTCGGCAACATTCAGTGCTTTACATAGCGTCTGAGCCGGGGGAGTGGCTTACCGCGATGGGGGCGGGGCTTACCGGCTTAAGCCCGGTACACTTGGCAACATGCAATGCATTGTATAGGGTCGGCGCGGGGGGCGGGGCTTACTGGCTTAAGCCCGGTACAGTTGGCAACACGCAATGCTTACTGCCAACTCTTCAGCAGACGCCACACTTTATTTCCTTTGGCGCTGGGTCTGCTGTTGCTTCTCATGGCATAGCAGCGCCATTTTTTTACACATGCCCCCATTCAAATGGCATTGCAGTAGAGGCAGCTCGGTGGCTCAGTGGTTAGCGCAGTAGCTTTGCAGCGCTGGGGTCTTGGGTTCAAATCCCACTAATGTTCTACGTGTTTGCATGGGTTTCGTCTGGGTACTCGGGTTTCCTTCCATAAACAAACATTAAATATATATATATATAGTGAATTGAATAGAATTGGTTTTGTGCAGGGGGCGGGGCTTGCCGACTTAAGCCCGGTACTGTTGGCAACATGCAATGCCTACTGCCACCTCTTCAGCAGACGCAACACTTTAGTATTTTTCGCGCTGGGGCCGCTGTTACTTCTCATGGCATAGCACCGCCATTTGTTTTTTTAAACATGCCCCCGCGATGGGGGCGGCGCTTACCGGCTCAAGCCCGGTACAGTTGGCAACATTAAGTGCATTGCATAGCGTCGGCGCGGGGGGCGGGGCTTACTGCGATGGGGGCGGCGCTTACCGGCTCAAGCCCGGTACAGTTGGCAATATTCAGTGCATTGCATAGCGTCGCCGCGGGGGGCGGGGCTTACCGGCTCAAGCCCGGTACAGTTGGCAATATTCAGTGCATTGCATAGCGTCGGCGCGGGGGGCGGGGCTTACCGCGATTGGGGCGGCGCTTACCGGCTCAAGACCGGTACAGTCGGCAACATTCAGTGCTTTACATAGCGTCTGAGCCGGGGGAGTGGCTTACCGCGATGGGGGCGGGGCTTACCGGCTTAAGCCCGGTACACTTGGCAACATGCAATGCATTGCATAGGGTCGGTGCGGGGGGCGGGGTTTACCGGCTTAAGCCCGGTACAGTTGGCAACACGCAATGCTTACTGCCAACTCTTCAGCAGACGCAACACTTTATTTCCTTTGGCGCTGGGTCTGCTGTTGCTTCTCATGGCATAGCAGCGCCATTTTTTTACACATGCCCCAATTCAAATGGCATTGCAGTAGAGGCAGCTCGGTGGCTCAGTGGTTAGCGCAGTAGCCTTGCAGCGCTGGGGTCGTGGGTTCAAATCCCACTAATGTTCTACGTGTTTGCATGGGTTTCGTCTGGGTACTCGGGTTCCTTCCATACCCAAAAACAAACATTAAATATATATTGAATAGAATTGGGTTTGTGCAGGGGGCGGGGCTTGCCGACTTAAGCCCGGTACTGTTGGCAACATGCAATGCCTACTGCCACCTCTTCAGCAGACGCAACACTTTAATATTTTTCGCGCTGGGGCCGCTGTTACTTCTCATGGCATAGCACCTCTATTTGTTTTTTTAAACATGCCCCCGCGATGGGGGCGGCGCTTACCGGCTCAAGCCCGGTACAGTTGGCAACATTAAGTGCATTGCATAGCGTCGGCGCGGGGGGCGGGGCTTACAGCGATGGGGGCGGCGCTTACCGGCTCAAGCCCGGTACAGTTGGCAATATTCAGTGCATTGCATAGCGTCGCCGCGGGGGGCGGGGCTTACCGGCTCAAGCCCGATACAGTTGGCAATATTCAGTGCATTGCATAGCGTCGGCGCGGGGGGCGGGGCTTACCGCGATGGGGGCGGCGCTTACCGGCTCAAGCCCGGTACAGTTGGCAACATTAAGTGCATTGCATAGCGTCGGCGCGGGGGGCGGGGCTTACCGCGATGGGGGCGGCGCTTACCGGCTCAAGCCCGGTACAGTTGGCAATATTCAGTGCATTGCATAGCGTCGGCGCGGGGGGCGGGGCTTACAGCGATGGGGGCGGCGCTTACCGGCTCAAGCCCGGTACAGTTGGCAAAATTCAGTGCATTGCATAGCGTCGCCGCGGGGGGCGGGGCTTACCGGCTCAAGCCCGATACAGTTGGCAATATTCAGTGCATTGCATAGCGTCGGCGCGGGGGGCGGGGCTTACCGCGATTGGGGCGGCGCTTACCGGCTCAAGCCCGGTACAGTTGGCAACATTAAGTGCATTGCATAGCGTCGGCGCGGGGGGCGGGGCTTACCGCGATGGGGACGGCGCTTACCGGCTCAAGCCCGGTACAGTTGGCAATATTCAGTGCATTGCATAGCGTCGGCGCGGGGGGCGGGGCTTACAGCGATGGGTGCGGCGCTTACCGGCTCAAGCCCGGTACAGTTGGCAATATTCAGTGCATTGCATAGCGTCGGCGCGGGGGGCGGGGCTTACAGCGATGGGGGCGGGGCTTACCGGCTCAAGCCCGGTACAGTCGGCAACATTCAGTGCTTTCCATAGCGTCTGAGCCGGGGGAGTGGCTTACCGCGATGGGGGCGGGGCTTACCGGCTTAAGCCCGGTACACTTGGCAACATGCAATGCATTGTATAGGGTCGGCGCGGGGGGCGGGGCTTACCGGCTTAAGCCCGGTACAGTTGGCAACACGCAACGCTTACTGCCAACTCTTCAGCAGACGCAACACTTTATTTCCTTTGGCGCTGGGTCTGCTGTTGCTTCTCATGGCATAGCAGCGCCATTTTTTTACACATGCCCCCATTCAAATGGCATTGCAGTAGAGGCAGCTCGGTGGCTCAGTGGTTAGCGCAGTAGCTTTGCAGCGCTGGGGTTGTGGGTTCAAATCCCACTAATGGTCTACGTGTTTGCGTGGGTTTCGTCTGGATACTCGGGTTTCCTTCCATAAACAAACATTAAATATATATATATATAGTGAATTGAATAGAATTGGTTTTGCGCAGGGGGCGGGGCTTGCCGACTTAAGCCCGGTACTGTTGGCAACATGCAATGCCTACTGCCACCTCTTCAGCAGACGCAACACTTTAATATTTTTCGCGCTGGGGCCGCTGTTACTTCTCATGGCATAGCACCGCCATTTGTTTTTTTAAACATGCCCCCGCGATGGGGGCGGCGCTTACCGGCTCAAGCCCGGTACAGTTGGCAACATTCAGTGCATTGCATAGCGTCGGTGCGGGGGGCGGGGCTTACAGCGATGGGGGCGGCGCTTACCGGCTCAAGCCCGGTACAGTTGGCAATATTCAGTGCATTGCATAGCGTCGGCGCGGGGGGCGGGGCTTACCGGCTCAAGCCCGGTACAGTTGGCAATATTCAGTGCATTGCATAGCGTCGGCGCGGGGGGCGGGGCTTACCGCGATTGGGGCGGCGCTTACCGGTTCAAGCCCGGTACAGTTGGCAACATTCAGTGCATTGCATAGCGTCGGCGCGGGGGGCGGGGCTTACAGCGATGGGGGCGGCGCTTACCGGCTCAAGCCCGGTACAGTTGGCAATATTCAGTGCATTGCATAGCGTCGGCGCGGGGGGCGGGGCTTACAGCGATGGGGGCGGGGCTTACCGGCTCAAGCCCGGTACAGTCGGCAACATTCAGTGCTTTACATAGCGTCTGAGCCGGGGGAGTGGCTTACCGCGATGGGGGCGGGGCTTACCGGCTTAAGCCCGGTACACTTGGCAACATGCAATGCATTGTATAGGGTCGGCGCGGGGGGCGGGGCTTACTGGCTTAAGCCCGGTACAGTTGGCAACACGCAATGCTTACTGCCAACTCTTCAGCAGACGCCACACTTTATTTCCTTTGGCGCTGGGTCTGCTGTTGCTTCTCATGGCATAGCAGCGCCATTTTTTTACACATGCCCCCATTCAAATGGCATTGCAGTAGAGGCAGCTCGGTGGCTCAGTGGTTAGCGCAGTAGCTTTGCAGCGCTGGGGTCTTGGGTTCAAATCCCACTAATGTTCTACGTGTTTGCATGGGTTTCGTCTGGGTACTCGGGTTTCCTTCCATAAACAAACATTAAATATATATATATATAGTGAATTGAATAGAATTGGTTTTGTGCAGGGGGCGGGGCTTGCCGACTTAAGCCCCGTACTGTTGGCAACATGCAATGCCTACTGCCACCTCTTCAGCAGACGCAACACTTTAGTATTTTTCGCGCTGGGGCCGCTGTTACTTCTCATGGCATAGCACCGCCATTTGTTTTTTTAAACATGCCCCCGCGATGGGGGCGGCGCTTACCGGCTCAAGCCCGGTACAGTTGGCAACATTAAGTGCATTGCATAGCGTCGGCGCGGGGGGCGGGGCTTACTGCGATGGGGGCGGCGCTTACCGGCTCAAGCCCGGTACAGTTGGCAATATTCAGTGCATTGCATAGCGTCGCCGCGGGGGGCGGGGCTTACCGGCTCAAGCCCGGTACAGTTGGCAATATTCAGTGCATTGCATAGCGTCGGCGCGGGGGGCGGGGCTTACCGCGATTGGGGCGGCGCTTACCGGCTCAAGACCGGTACAGTCGGCAACATTCAGTGCTTTACATAGCGTCTGAGCCGGGGGAGTGGCTTACCGCGATGGGGGCGGGGCTTACCGGCTTAAGCCCGGTACACTTGGCAACATGCAATGCATTGCATAGGGTCGGGGCGGGGGGGCGGGGTTTACCGGCTTAAGCCCGGTACAGTTGGCAACACGCAATGCTTACTGCCAACTCTTCAGCAGACGCAACACTTTATTTCCTTTGGCGCTGGGTCTGCTGTTGCTTCTCATGGCATAGCAGCGCCATTTTTTTACACATGCCCCAATTCAAATGGCATTGCAGTAGAGGCAGCTCGGTGGCTCAGTGGTTAGCGCAGTAGCCTTGCAGCGCTGGGGTCGTGGGTTCAAATCCCACTAATGTTCTACGTGTTTGCATGGGTTTCGTCTGGGTACTCGGGTTCCTTCCATACCCAAAAACAAACATTAAATATATATTGAATAGAATTGGGTTTGTGCAGGGGGCGGGGCTTGCCGACTTAAGCCCGGTACTGTTGGCAACATGCAATGCCTACTGCCACCTCTTCAGCAGACGCAACACTTTAATATTTTTCGCGCTGGGGCCGCTGTTACTTCTCATGGCATAGCACCTCTATTTGTTTTTTTAAACATGCCCCCGCGATGGGGGCGGGGCTTACCGGCTCAAGCCCGGTACAGTTGGCAACATTAAGTGCATTGCATAGCGTCGGCTGCGGGGGGCGGGGCTTACAGCGATGGGGGCGGCGCTTACCGGCTCAAGCCCGGTACAGTTGGCAATATTCAGTGCATTGCATAGCGTCGCCGCGGGGGGCGGGGCTTACCGGCTCAAGCCCGATACAGTTGGCAATATTCAGTGCATTGCATAGCGTCGGCGCGGGGGGCGGGGCTTACCGCGATTGGGGCGGCGCTTACCGGCTCAAGCCCGGTACAGTTGGCAACATTAAGTGCATTGCATAGCGTCGGCGCGGGGGGCGGGGCTTACCGCGATGGGGGCGGCGCTTACCGGCTCAAGCCCGGTACAGTTGGCAATATTCAGTGCATTGCATAGCGTCGGCGCGGGGGGCGGGGCTTACAGCGATGGGGGCGGCGCTTACCGGCTCAAGCCCGGTACAGTTGGCAATATTCAGTGCATTGCATAGCGTCGGCGCGGGGGGCGGGGCTTACCGGCTCAAGCCCGATACAGTTGGCAATATTCAGTGCATTGCATAGCGTCGGCGCGGGGGGCGGGGCTTACCGCGATTGGGGCGGCGCTTACCGGCTCAAGCCCGGTACAGTTGGCAACATTAAGTGCATTGCATAGCGTCGGCGCGGGGGGCGGGGCTTACCGCGATGGGGGCGGCGCTTACCGGCTCAAGCCCGGTACAGTTGGCAATATTCAGTGCATTGCATAGCGTCGGCGCGGGGGGCGGGGCTTACAGCGATGGGTGCGGCGCTTACCGGCTCAAGCCCGGTACAGTTGGCAATATTCAGTGCATTGCATAGCGTCGGCGCGGGGGGCGGGGCTTACAGCGATGGGGGCGGGGCTTACCGGCTCAAGCCCGGTACAGTCGGCAACATTCAGTGCTTTACATAGCGTCTGAGCCGGGGGAGTGGCTTACCGCGATGGGGGCGGGGCTTACCGGCTTAAGCCCGGTACACTTGGCAACATGCAATGCATTGTATAGGGTCGGCGCGGGGGGCGGGGCTTACCGGCTTAAGCCCGGTACAGTTGGCAACACGCAACGCTTACTGCCAACTCTTCAGCAGACGCAACACTTTATTTCCTTTGGCGCTGGGTCTGCTGTTGCTTCTCATGGCATAGCAGCGCCATTTTTTTACACATGCCCCCATTCAAATGGCATTGCAGTAGAGGCAGCTCGGTGGCTCAGTGGTTAGCGCAGTAGCTTTGCAGCGCTGGGGTTGTGGGTTCAAATCCCACTAATGGTCTACGTGTTTGCGTGGGTTTCGTCTGGATACTCGGGTTTCCTTCCATAAACAAACATTAAATATATATATATATAGTGAATTGAATAGAATTGGTTTTGCGCAGGGGGCGGGGCTTGCCGACTTAAGCCCGGTACTGTTGGCAACATGCAATGCCTACTGCCACCTCTTCAGCAGACGCAACACTTTAATATTTTTCGCGCTGGGGCCGCTGTTACTTCTCATGGCATAGCACCGCCATTTGTTTTTTTAAACATGCCCCCGCGATGGGGGCGGCGCTTACCGGCTCAAGCCCGGTACAGTTGGCAACATTCAGTGCATTGCATAGCGTCGGTGCGGGGGGCGGGGCTTACAGCGATGGGGGCGGCGCTTACCGGCTCAAGCCCGGTACAGTTGGCAATATTCAGTGCATTGCATAGCGTCGGCGCGGGGGGCGGGGCTTACCGGCTCAAGCCCGGTACAGTTGGCAATATTCAGTGCATTGCATAGCGTCGGCGCGGGGGGCGGGGCTTACCGCGATTGGGGCGGCGCTTACCGGTTCAAGCCCGGTACAGTTGGCAACATTCAGTGCATTGCATAGCGTCGGCGCGGGGGGCGGGGCTTACAGCGATGGGGGCGGCGCTTACCGGCTCAAGCCCGGTACAGTTGGCAATATTCAGTGCATTGCATAGCGTCGGCGCGGGGGGGCGGGGCTTACAGCGATGGGGGCGGGGCTTACCGGCTCAAGCCCGGTACAGTCGGCAACATTCAGTGCTTTACATAGCGTCTGAGCCGGGGGAGTGGCTTACCGCGATGGGGGCGGGGCTTACCGGCTTAAGCCCGGTACACTTGGCAACATGCAATGCATTGTATAGGGTCGGCGCGGGGGGCGGGGCTTACTGGCTTAAGCCCGGTACAGTTGGCAACACGCAATGCTTACTGCCAACTCTTCAGCAGACGCCACACTTTATTTCCTTTGGCGCTGGGTCTGCTGTTGCTTCTCATGGCATAGCAGCGCCATTTTTTTACACATGCCCCCATTCAAATGGCATTGCAGTAGAGGCAGCTCGGTGGCTCAGTGGTTAGCGCAGTAGCTTTGCAGCGCTGGGGTCTTGGGTTCAAATCCCACTAATGTTCTACGTGTTTGCATGGGTTTCGTCTGGGTACTCGGGTTTCCTTCCATAAACAAACATTAAATATATATATATATAGTGAATTGAATAGAATTGGTTTTGTGCAGGGGGCGGGGTTTGCCGACTTAAGCCCGGTACTGTTGGCAACATGCAATGCCTACTGCCACCTCTTCAGCAGACGCAACACTTTAGTATTTTTCGCGCTGGGGCCGCTGTTACTTCTCATGGCATAGCACCGCCATTTGTTTTTTTAAACATGCCCCCGCGATGGGGGCGGCGCTTACCGGCTCAAGCCCGGTACAGTTGGCAACATTAAGTGCATTGCATAGCGTCGGCGCGGGGGGCGGGGCTTACAGCGATGGGGGCGGCGCTTACCGGCTCAAGCCCGGTACAGTTGGCAATATTCAGTGCATTGCATAGCGTCGCCGCGGGGGGCGGGGCTTACCGGCTCAAGCCCGGTACAGTTGGCAATATTCAGTGCATTGCATAGCGTCGGCGCGGGGGGGCGGGGCTTACCGCGATTGGGGCGGCGCTTACCGGCTCAAGACCGGTACAGTCGGCAACATTCAGTGCTTTACATAGCGTCTGAGCCGGGGGAGTGGCTTACCGCGAGGGGGGCGGGGCTTACCGGCTTAAGCCCGGTACACTTGGCAACATGCAATGCATTGCATAGGGTCGGTGCGGGGGGCGGGGTTTACCGGCTTAAGCCCGGTACAGTTGGCAACACGCAATGCTTACTGCCAACTCTTCAGCAGACGCAACACTTTATTTCCTTTGGCGCTGGGTCTGCTGTTGCTTCTCATGGCATAGCAGCGCCATTTTTTTACACATGCCCCAATTCAAATGGCATTGCAGTAGAGGCAGCTCGGTGGCTCAGTGGTTAGCGCAGTAGCCTTGCAGCGCTGGGGTCGTGGGTTCAAATCCCACTAATGTTCTACGTGTTTGCATGGGTTTCGTCTGGGTACTCGGGTTCCTTCCATACCCAAAAACAAACATTAAATATATATTGAATAGAATTGGGTTTGTGCAGGGGGCGGGGCTTGCCGACTTAAGCCCGGTACTGTTGGCAACATGCAATGCCTACTGCCACCTCTTCAGCAGACGCAACACTTTAATATTTTTCGCGCTGGGGCCGCTGTTACTTCTCATGGCATAGCACCTCTATTTGTTTTTTTAAACATGCCCCCGCGATGGGGGCGGCGCTTACCGGCTCAAGCCCGGTACAGTTGGCAACATTAAGTGCATTGCATAGCGTCGGCGCGGGGGGCGGGGCTTACAGCGATGGGGGCGGCGCTTACCGGCTCAAGCCCGGTACAGTTGGCAATATTCAGTGCATTGCATAGCGTCGCCGCGGGGGGCGGGGCTTACCGGCTCAAGCCCGATACAGTTGGCAATATTCAGTGCATTGCATAGCGTCGGCGCGGGGGGGCGGGGCTTACCGCGATTGGGGCGGCGCTTACCGGCTCAAGCCCGGTACAGTTGGCAACATTAAGTGCATTGCATAGCGTCGGCGCGGGGGGCGGGGCTTACCGCGATGGGGGCGGCGCTTACCGGCTCAAGCCCGGTACAGTTGGCAATATTCAGTGCATTGCATAGCGTCGGCGCGGGGGGCGGGGCTTACAGCGATGGGGGCGGCGCTTACCGGCTCAAGCCCGGTACAGTTGGCAATAGTCAGTGCATTGCATAGCGTCGCCGCGGGGGGCGGGGCTTACCGGCTCAAGCCCGATACAGTTGGCAATATTCAGTGCATTGCATAGCGTCGGCGCGGGGGGCGGGGCTTACCGCGATTGGGGCGGCGCTTACCGGCTCAAGCCCGGTACAGTTGGCAACATTAAGTGCATTGCATAGCGTCGGCGCGGGGGGCGGGGCTTACCGCGATGGGGGCGGCGCTTACCGGCTCAAGCCCGGTACAGTTGGCAATATTCAGTGCATTGCATAGCGTCGGCGCGGGGGGCGGGGCTTACAGCGATGGGGGCGGCGCTTACCGGCTCAAGCCCGGTACAGTTGGCAATATTCAGTGCATTGCATAGCGTCGGCGCGGGGGGCGGGGCTTACAGCGATGGGGGCGGGGCTTACCGGCTCAAGCCCGGTACAGTCGGCAACATTCAGTGCTTTACATAGCGTCTGAGCCGGGGGAGTGGCTTACCGCGATGGGGGCGGGGCTTACCGGCTTAAGCCCGGTACACTTGGCAACATGCAATGCATTGTATAGGGTCGGCGCGGGGGGCGGGGCTTACCGGCTTAAGCCCGGTACAGTTGGCAACACGCAACGCTTACTGCCAACTCGTCAGCAGACGCAACACTTTATTTCCTTTGGCGCTGGGTCTGCTGTTGCTTCTCATGGCATAGCAGCGCCATTTTTTTACACATGCCCCCATTCAAATGGCATTGCAGTAGAGGCAGCTCGGTGGCTCAGTGGTTAGCGCAGTAGCTTTGCAGCGCTGGGGTTGTGGGTTCAAATCCCACTAATGTTCTACGTGTTTGCGTGGGTTTCGTCTGGGTACTCGGGTTTCCTTCCATAAACAAACATTAAATATATATATATATATAGTGAATTGAATAGAATTGGTTTTGTGCAGGGGGCGGGGCTTGCCGACTTAAGCCCGGTACTGTTGGCAACATGCAATGCCTACTGCCACCTCTTCAGCAGACGCAACACTTTAATATTTTTCGCGCTGGGGCCGCTGTTACTTCTCATGGCATAGCACCGCCATTTGTTTTTTTAAACATGCCCCCGCGATGGGGGCGGCGCTTACCGGCTCAAGCCCGGTACAGTTGGCAACATTAAGTGCATTGCATAGCGTCGGCGCGGGGGGCGGGGCTTACTGCGATGGGGGCGGCGCTTACCGGCTCAAGCCCGGTACAGTTGGCAATATTCAGTGCATTGCATAGCGTCGCCGCGGGGGGGCGGGGCTTACCGGCTCAAGCCCGGTACAGTTGGCAATATTCAGTGCATTGCATAGCGTCGGCGCGGGGGGCGGGGCTTACCGCGATTGGGGCGGCGCTTACCGGCTCAAGACCGGTACAGTCGGCAACATTCAGTGCTTTACATAGCGTCTGAGCCGGGGGAGTGGCTTACCGCGATGGGGGCGGGGCTTACCGGCTTAAGCCCGGTACACTTGGCAACATGCAATGCATTGCATAGGGTCGGTGCGGGGGGCGGGGTTTACCGGCTTAAGCCCGGTACAGTTGGCAACACGCAATGCTTACTGCCAACTCTTCAGCAGACGCAACACTTTATTTCCTTTGGCGCTGGGTCTGCTGTTGCTTCTCATGGCATAGCAGCGCCATTTTTTTACACATGCCCCAATTCAAATGGCATTGCAGTAGAGGCAGCTCGGTGGCTCAGTGGTTAGCGCAGTAGCCTTGCAGCGCTGGGGTCGTGGGTTCAAATCCCACTAATGTTCTACGTGTTTGCATGGGTTTCGTCTGGGTACTCGGGTTCCTTCCATACCCAAAAACAAACATTAAATATATATTGAATAGAATTGGGTTTGTGCAGGGGGCGGGGCTTGCCGACTTAAGCCCGGTACTGTTGGCAACATGCAATGCCTACTGCCACCTCTTCAGCAGACGCAACACTTTAATATTTTTTCGCGCTGGGGCCGCTGTTACTTCTCATGGCATAGCACCTCTATTTGTTTTTTTAAACATGCCCCCGCGATGGGGGCGGCGCTTACCGGCTCAAGCCCGGTACAGTTGGCAACATTAAGTGCATTGCATAGCGTCGGCGCGGGGGGCGGGGCTTACAGCGGTGGGGGCGGCGCTTACCGGCTCAAGCCCGGTACAGTTGGCAATATTCAGTGCATTGCATAGCGTCGCGCGGGGGGCGGGGCTTACCGGCTCAAGCCCGATACAGTTGGCAATATTCAGTGCATTGCATAGCGTCGGCGCGGGGGGCGGGGCTTCCCGCGATTGGGGCGGCGCTTACCGGCTCAAGCCCGGTACAGTTGGCAACATTAAGTGCATTGCATAGCGTCGGCGCGGGGGGCGGGCATACCGCGATGGGGGCGGCGCTTACCGGCTAAAGCCCGGTACAGTTGGCAATATTCAGTGCATTGCATAGCGTCGGCGCGGGGGGCGGGGCTTACAGCGATGGGGGCGGCGCTTACCGGCTCAAGCCCGGTACAGTTGGCAATATTCAGTGCATTGCATAGCGTCGCCGCGGGGGGCGGGGCTTACCGGCTCAAGCCCGATACAGTTGGCAATATTCAGTGCATTGCATAGCGTCGGCGCGGGGGGGCGGGGCTTACCGCGATTGGGGCGGCGCTTACCGGCTCAAGCCCGGTACAGTTGGCAACATTAAGTGCATTGCATAGCGTCGGCGCGGGGGGCGGGGCTTACCGCGTTGGGGGCGGCGCTTACCGGCTCAAGCCCGGTACAGTTGGCAATATTCAGTGCATTGCATAGCGTCGGCGCGGGGGGCGGGGCTTACAGCGATGGGTGCGGCGCTTACCGGCTCAAGCCCGGTACAGTTGGCAATATTCAGTGCATTGCATAGCGTCGGCGCGGGGGGCGGGGCTTACAGCGATGGGGGCGGGGCTTACCGGCTCAAGCCCGGTACAGTCGGCAACATTCAGTGCTTTACATAGCGTCTGAGCCGGGGGAGTGGCTTACCGCGATGGGGGCGGGGCTTACCGGCTTAAGCCCGGTACACTTGGCAACATGCAATGCATTGTATAGGGTCGGCGCGGGGGGCAGGGCTTACCGGCTTAAGCCCGGTACAGTTGGCAACACGCAATGCTTACTGCCAACTCTTCAGCAGACGCAACACTTTATTTCCTTTGGCGCTGGGTCTGCTGTTGCTTCTCATGGCATAGCAGCGCCATTTTTTTACACATGCCCCCATTCAAATGGCATTGCAGTAGAGGCAGCTCGGTGGCTCAGTGGTTAGCGCAGTAGCTTTGCAGCGCTGGGGTCTGTGGGTTCAAATCCCACTAATGTTCTACGTGTTTGCAGTGGGTTTCGTCTGGGATACTCGGGTTTCCTTCCATAAACAAACATTAAATATATATATATATAGTGAATTGAATAGAATTGGTTTTGTGCAGGGGGCGGGGCTTGCCGACTTAAGCCCGGTACTGTTGGCAACATGCAATGCCTACTGCCACCTCTTCAGCAGACGCAACACTTTAGTATTTTTCGCGCTGGGGCCGCTGTTACTTCTCATGGCATAGCACCGCCATTTGTTTTTTTAAACATGCCCCCGCGATGGGGGCGGCGCTTACCGGCTCAAGCCCGGTACAGTTTGGCAACATTAAGTGCATTGCATAGCGTCGGCGCGGGGGGCGGGGCTTACAGCGATGGGGGCGGCGCTTACCGGCTCAAGCCCGGTACAGTTGGGCAATATTCAGTGCATTGCATAGCGTCGCCGCGGGGGCGGGGCTTACAGCGAGGGGGGCTTACCGGCTCAAGCCCGGTACAGTTGGCAATATTCAGTGCATTGCATAGCGTCGGCGCGGGGGGCGGGGCTTACCGCGATTGGGGCGGGCGCTTACCGGCTCAAGACCGGTACAGTCGGCAACATTCAGTTGCTTTACATAGCGTCTGAGCCGGGGGAGTGGC
Source organism: Dendropsophus ebraccatus (assembly GCF_027789765.1). NCBI lineage: Eukaryota > Metazoa > Chordata > Amphibia > Anura > Hylidae > Dendropsophus > Dendropsophus ebraccatus. Next base: position 48,899 of record NW_027210513.1, read on the forward strand.
TTACCGCGATGGGGGCGGGGCTTACCGCTTAAGCCCGGTACACTTGGCAACATGCAATGCATTGCATAGGGTCGGTGCGGGGGGCGGGGTTTACCGGCTTAAGCCCGGTACAGTTGGCAACACGCAATGCTTACTGCCAACTCTTCAGCAGACGCAACACTTTATTTCCTATGGCGCTGGTCTGCTGTTGCTTCTCATGGCATAGCAGCGCCATTTTTTTACACATGCCCCCATTCAAATGGCATTGCAGTAGAGGCAGCTCGGTGGCTCAGTGGTTAGCGCAGTAGCTTTGCAGCGCTGGGGTCTTGGGTTCAAATCCCACTAATGTTCTACGTGTTTGCATGGGTTTCGTCTGGGTACTCGGGTTTCCTTCCATAAACAAACATTAAATATATATATATATATAGTGAATTGAATAGAATTGGTTTTGTGCAGGGGGCGGGGCTTGCCGACTTAAGCCCGGTACTGTTGGCAACATGCAATGCCTACTGCCACCTCTTCAGCAGACGCAACACTTTAGTATTTTTCGCGCTGGGGCCGCTGTTACTTCTCATGGCATAGCACCGCCATTTGTTTTTTTAAACATGCCCCCGCGATGGGGGCGGCGCTTACCGGCTCAAGCCCGGTACAGTTGGCAACATTAAGTGCATTGCATAGCGTCGGCGCGGGGGGCGGGGCTTACAGCGATGGGGGCGGCGCTTACCGGCTCAAGCCCGGTACAGTTGGCAATATTCAGTGCATTGCATAGCGTCGCCGCGGGGGCGGGGCTTACCGGCTCAAGCCCGGTACAGTTGGCAATATTCAGTGCATTGCATAGCGTCGGCGCGGGGGGCGGGGCTTACCGCGATTGGGGCGGCGCTTACCGGCTCAAGACCGGTACAGTCGGCAACATTCAGTGCTTTACATAGCGTCTGAGCCGGGGAGTGGCTTACCGCGATGGGGGCGGGGCTTACCGGCTTAAGCCCGGTACACTTGGCAACATGCAATGCATTGCATAGGGTCGGCGCGGGGGGCGGGGTTTACCGGCTTAAGCCCGGTACAGTTGGCAACACGCAATGCTTACTGCCAACTCTTCAGCAGACGCAACACTTTATTTCCTTTGGCGCTGGGTCTGCTGTTGCTTCTCATGGCATAGCAGCGCCATTTTTTTACACATGCCCCAATTCAAATGGCATTGCAGTAGAGGCAGCTCGGTGGCTCAGTGGTTAGCGCAGTAGCCTTGCAGCGCTGGGGTCGTGGGTTCAAATCCCACTAATGTTCTACGTGTTTGCATGGGTTTCATCTGGGTACTCGGGTTCCTTCCATACCCAAAAACAAACATTAAATATATATTGAATAGAATTGGGTTTGTGCAGGGGGCGGGGCTTGCCGACTTAAGCCCGGTACTGTTGGCAACATGCAATGCCTACTGCCACCTCTTCAGCAGACGCAACACTTTAATATTTTTCGCGCTGGGGCCGCTGTTACTTCTCATGGCATAGCCACCTCTATTTGTTTTTTTAAACATGCCCCCGCGATGGGGGCGGCGCTTACCGGCTCAAGCCCGGTACAGTTGGCAACATTAAGTGCATTGCATAGCGTCGGCGCGGGGGGCGGGGCTTACAGCGATGGGGGCGGCGCTTACCGGCTCAAGCCCGGTACAGTTGGCAATATTCAGTGCATTGCATAGCGTCGCCGCGGGGGGGCGGGGCTTACCGGCTCAAGCCCGATACAGTTGGCAATATTCAGTGCATTGCATAGCGTCGGCGCGGGGGGCGGGGCTTACCGCGATTGGGGCGGCGCTTACCGGCTCAAGCCCGGTACAGTTGGCAACATTAAGTGCATTGCATCGCGTCGGCGCGGGGGGCGGGGCTTACCGCGATGGGGGCGGCGCTTACCGGCTCAAGCCCGGTACAGTTGGCAATATTCAGTGCATTGCATAGCGTCGGCGCGTGGGGCGGGGCTTACAGCGATGGGGGCGGCGCTTACCGGCTCAAGCCCGGTACAGTTGGCAATATTCAGTGCATTGCATAGCGTCGCCGCGGGGGCGGGGCTTACCGGCTCAAGCCCGATACAGTTGGCAATATTCAGTGCATTGCATCGCGTCGGCGCGGGGGGCGGGGCTTACCGCGATTGGGGCGGCGCTTACCGGCTCAAGCCCGGTACAGTTGGCAACATTAAGTGCATTGCATAGCGTCGGAGCGGGGGGCGGGGCTTACCGCGATGGGGGCGGGGCTTACCGGCTCAAGCCCGGTACAGTTGGCAATATTCAGTGCATTGCATAGCGTCGGCGCGGGGGGCGGGGCTTACCGCGATGGGTGCGGCGCTTACCGGCTCAAGCCCGGTACAGTTGGCAATATTCAGTGCATTGCATAGCGTCGGCGCGGGGGGCGGGGCTTACAGCGATGGGGGCGGGGCTTACCGGCTCAAGCCGGTACAGTCGGCAACATTCAGTGCTTTACATAGCGTCTGAGCCGGGGGAGTGGCTTACCGCGATGGGGGCGGGGCTTACCGGCTTAAGCCCGGTACACTTGGCAACATGCAATGCATTGTATAGGGTCGGAGCGGGGGGCGGGGCTTACCGGCTTAAGCCCGGTACAGTTGGCAACACGCAACGCTTACTGCCAACTCTTCAGCAGACGCAACACTTTATTTCCTTTGGCGCTGGGTCTGCTGTTGCTTCTCATGGCATAGCAGCGCCATTTTTTTACACATGCCCCCATTCAAATGGCATTGCAGTAGAGGCAGCTCGGTGGCTCAGTGGTTAGCGCAGTAGCTTTGCAGCGCTGGGTTGTGGGTTCAAATCCCACTAATGTTCTACGTGTTTGCGTGGGTTTCGTCTGGGTACTCGGGTTTCCTTCCATAAACAAACATTAAATATATATATATAGTGAATTGAATAGAATTGATTTTGCGCAGGGGCGGGGCTTGCCGACTTAAGCCCGGTACTGTTGGCAACATGCAATGCCTACTGCCACCTCTTCAGCAGACGCAACACTTTAATATTTTTCGCGCTGGGGCCGCTGTTACTTCTCATGGCATAGCACCGCCATTTGTTTTTTTAAACATGCCCCCGCGATGGGGGCGGCGCTTACCGGCTCAAGCCCGGTACAGTTGGCAACATTCAGTGCATTGCATAGCGTCGGTGCGGGGGGCGGGGCTTACAGCGATGGGGGCGGCGCTTACCGGCTCAAGCCCGGTACAGTTGGCAATATTCAGTTCATTGCATAGCGTCGGCGCGGGGGGCGGGGCTTACCGGCTCAAGCCCGGTACAGTTGGCAATATTCAGTGCATTGCATAGCGTCGGCGCGGGGGGCGGGGCTTACCGCGATTGGGGCGGCGCTTACCGGTTCAAGCCCGGTACAGTTGGCAACATTCAGTGCATTGCATAGCGTCGGCGCGGGGGGCGGGGCTTACAGCGATGGGGGCGGCGCTTACCGGCTCAAGCCCGGTACAGTTGGCAATATTCAGTGCATTGCATAGCGTCGGCGCGGGGGGCGGGGCTTACAGCGATGGGGGCGGGGCTTACCGGCTCAAGCCCGGTACAGTCGGCAACATTCAGTGCTTTACATAGCGTCTGAGCCGGGGGAGTGGCTTACCGCGATGGGGGCGGGGCTTACCGGCTTAAGCCCGGTACACTTGGCAACATGCAATGCATTGTATAGGGTCGGCGCGGGGGGCGGGGCTTACTGGCTTAAGCCCGGTACAGTTGGCAACACGCAATGCTTACTGCCAACTCTTCAGCAGACGCCACACTTTATTTCCTTTGGCGCTGGGTCTGCTGTTGCTTCTCATGGCATAGCAGCGCCATTTTTTTACACATGCCCCCATTCAAATGGCATTGCAGTAGAGGCAGCTCGGTGGCTCAGTGGTTAGCGCAGTAGCTTTGCAGCGCTGGGGTCTTGGGTTCAAATCCCACTAATGTTCTACGTGTTTGCATGGGTTTCGTCTGGGTACTCGGGTTTCCTTCCATAAACAAACATTAAATATATATATATATAGTGAATTGAATAGAATTGGTTTTGTGCAGGGGCGGGGCTTGCCGACTTAAGCCCGGTACTGTTGGCAACATGCAATGCCTACTGCCACCTCTTCAGCAGACGCAACACTTTAGTATTTTTCGCGCTGGGGCCGCTGTTACTTCTCATGGCATAGCACCGCCATTTGTTTTTTAAACATGCCCCCGCGATGGGGGCGGCGCTTACCGGCTCAAGCCGGTACAGTTGGCAACATTAAGTGCATTGCATAGCGTCGGAGCGGGGGGCGGGGCTTACTGCGATGGGGGCGGCGCTTACCGGCTCAAGCCCGGTACAGTTGGCAATATTCAGTGCATTGCATAGCGTCGCCGCGGGGGGCGGGGCTTACCGGCTCAAGCCCGGTACAGTTGGCAATATTCAGTGCATTGCATAGCGTCGGCGCGGGGGGCGGGGCTTACCGCGATTGGGGCGGCGCTTACCGGCTCAAGACCGGTACAGTCGGCAACATTCAGTGCTTTACATAGCGTCTGAGCCGGGGGAGTGGCTTACCGCGATGGGGGCGGGGCTTACCGGCTTAAGCCCGGTACACTTGGCAACATGCAATGCATTGCATAGGGTCGGTGCGGGGGGCGGGGTTTACCGGCTTAAGCCCGGTACAGTTGGCAACACGCAATGCTTACTGCCAACTCTTCAGCAGACGCAACACTTTATTTCCTTTGGCGCTGGGTCTGCTGTTGCTTCTCATGGCATAGCAGCGCCATTTTTTTACACATGCCCCAATTCAAATGGCATTGCAGTAGAGGCAGCTCGGTGGCTCAGTGGTTAGCGCAGTAGCCTTGCAGCGCTGGGGTCGTGGGTTCAAATCCCACTAATGTTCTACGTGTTTGCATGGGTTTCATCTGGGTACTCGGGTTCCTTCCATACCCAAAAACAAACATTAAATATATATTGAATAGAATTGGGTTTGTGCAGGGGGCGGGGCTTGCCGACTTAAGCCCGGTACTGGTGGCAACATGCAATGCCTACTGCCACCTCTTCAGCAGACGCAACACTTTAATATTTTTCGCGCTGGGGCCGCTGTTACTTCTCATGGCATAGCACCTCTATTTGTTTTTTAAACATGCCCCCGCGATGGGGGCGGCGCTTACCGGCTCAAGCCCGGTACAGTTGGCAACATTAAGTGCATTGCATAGCGTCGGCGCGGGGGGCGGGGCTTACAGCGATGGGGGCGGCGCTTACCGGCTCAAGCCCGGTACAGTTGGCAATATTCAGTGCATTGCATAGCGTCGCCGCGGGGGGCGGGGCTTACCGGCTCAAGCCCGATACAGTTGGCAATATTCAGTGCATTGCATAGCGTCGGCGCGGGGGGCGGGGCTTACCGCGATTGGGGCGGCGCTTACCGGCTCAAGCCCGGTACAGTTGGCAACATTAAGTGCATTGCATAGCGTCGGCGCGGGGGGCGGGGCTTACCGCGATGGGGGCGGCGCTTACCGGCTCAAGCCCGGTACAGTTGGCAATATTCAGTGCATTGCATAGCGTCGGCGCGGGGGGCGGGGCTTACAGCGATGGGGGCGGCGCTTACCGGCTCAAGCCCGGTACAGTTGGCAATATTCAGTGCATTGCATAGCGTCGCCGCGGGGGGCGGGGCTTACCGGCTCAAGCCCGATACAGTTGGCAATATTCAGTGCATTGCATAGCGTCGGCGCGGGGGGCGGGGCTTACCGCGATTGGGGCGGCGCTTACCGGCTCAAGCCCGGTACAGTTGGCAACATTAAGTGCATTGCATAGCGTCGGCGCGGGGCGCGGGGCTTACCGCGATGGGGGCGGCGCTTACCGGCTCAAGCCCGGTACAGTTGGCAATATTCAGTGCATTGCATAGCGTCGGCGCGGGGGGGCGGGGCTTACAGCGATGGGTGCGGCGCTTACCGGCTCAAAGCCCGGTACAGTTGGCAATATTCAGTGCATTGCATAGCGGTCGGCGCGGGGGGGCGGGGCTTACAGCGATGGGGGGCGGGGCTTACCGGCTCAAGCCCGGTACAGTCGGCAACATTCAGTGCTTTACATAGCGTCTGAGCCGGGGGAGTGGCTTACCGCGATGGGGGCGGGGCTTACCGGCTTAAGCCCGGTACACTGCCAACATGCAATGCATTGTATAGGGTCGGCGCGGGGGCGGGGCTTACCGGCTTAAAGCCGGTACAGTTGGCAACACGCAACGCTTACTGCCAAACTCTTCAGCAGACGCAACACTTTATTTCCTTTGGCGCTGGGTCTGCTGTTGCTTCTCATGGCATAGCAGCGCCATTTTTTTACACATGCCCCCATTCAAATGGCATTGCAGTAGAGGCAGCTCGGTGGCTCAGTGGTTAGCGCAGTAGCTTTGCAGCGCTGGGGTTGTGGGTTCAAATCCCACTAATGGTCTACGTGTTTGCGTGGGTTTTCGTCTGGATACTCGGGTTTCCTTCCATAAACAAACATTAAATATAATATATATATAGTGAATTGAATAGAATTGGTTTTGCGCAGGGGGCGGGGCTTGCCGACTTAAGCCCGGTACTGTTGCAACATGCAATGCTACCGCCACCTCTTCAGCAGACGCAACACTTCAATATTTTCGCGCTGGGGGCCGCTGTTACTTCTCATGGCATAGCACCGCCATTTGTTTTTTTAAACATGCCCCCGCGATGGGGGCGGCGCTAACCGGCTCAAGCCCGGTACAGTTGGCAACATTCAGTGCATTGCATAGCGTCGGTGCGGGGGGCGGGGCTTACAGCGATGGGGGCGGCGCTTACCGGCTCAAGCCCGGTACAGTTGGCAATATTCAGTGCATTGCATTGCGTCGGCGCGGGGGGCGGGGCTTACCGGCTCAAGCCCGGTACAGTTGGCAATATTCAGTGCATTGCATAGCGTCGCGCGGGGGGCGGGGCTTTACCGCGATTGGGGCGGCGCTTACCGGTTCAAGCCCGGTACAGTTGGCAACATCAGTGCATTGCATAGCGTCGGCGCGGGGGGCGGGGCTTACAGCGATGGGGGCGGCGCTTACCGCTCAAGCCCGGTACAGGTTGGCAATATTCAGTGCATTGCCATAGCGTCGGCAGCGGGGGGGGGGGGCTTACCGCGATGGGGGCGGGGCTTACCGGCTCAAGCCCGGTACAGTCCGGCAACATTCAGTGCTTTCCCTAGCGTCTGCGCCGGGGGAGGGGCTTACCGCGATGGGGGGCGGGGCTTACCGGCTTAAGCCCGGTTACACTTGGCAACATGCAATGCATTGTATAGGGGTCGGCGCGGGGGGCGGGGCTTACTGGCTTAAGCCCGGTACAGTTGGCAACACGCAATGCTTACTGCCAACTCTTCAGCAGACGCCACACTTTATTTCCTTTGGCGCTGGGTCTGCTGTTGCTTCTCATGGCATAGCAGCGCCATTTTTTTACACATGCCCCATTCAAATGGCATTGCAGTAGAGGCAGCTCGGTGGCTCAGTGGTTAGCGCAGTAGCTTTGCAGCGCTGGGGTCTTGGGTTCAAATCCCACTAATGTTCTACGTGTTTGCATGGGTTTCGTCTGGGTACTCGGGTTTCCTTCCATAAACAAACATTAAATATATATATATATAGTGAATTGAATAGAATTGGTTTTGTGCAGGGGGCGGGGCTTGCCGACTTAAGCCCGGTACTGTTGGCAACATGCAATGCCTACTGCCACCTCTTCAGCAGACGCAACACTTTAGTATTTTTCGCGCTGGGGGCCGCTGTTACTTCTCATGGCATAGCACCGCCATTTGTTTTTTTAAACATGCCCCCGCGATGGGGGCGGCGCTTACCGGCTCAAGCCCGGTACAGTTGGCAACATTAAGTGCATTGCATAGCGTCGGCGCGGGGGGCGGGGCTTACAGCGATGGGGGTCGGCGCTTACCGGCTCAAGCCCGTACAGTTGGCAATATTCAGTGCATTGCATAGCGTCGGCCGGCGGGGGGCGGGGCTTACCGGCTCAAGCCCGGTACAGTTGGCAAAATTCAGTGCATTGCATAGCGTCGGCGCGGGGGGCGGGGCTTACCGCGATGGGGGGGCGGCGCTTACCGGCTCAAGACCGGTACAGTCGGCACATTCAGTGCTTTACATAGCGTCTGAGCCGGGGGAGTGGCTTACCGCGATGGGGCGGGGCTTACCGGCTTAAGCCCGGTACAGTCGGCAACTTGCAATGCATTGCATAGGGTCGGTGCGGGGGGCGGGGTTTACCGGCTTAAGCCCGGTACAGTTGGCAACACGCAATGCTTACTGCCAACTCTTCAGCAGACGCAACACTTTATTTCCTTTGGCGCTGGGGTCTGCTGTTGCTTCTCATGGCATAGCAGCGCCATTTTTTTACACATGCCCCAATTCAAATGGCATTGCAGTAGAGGCAGCTCGGTGGCTCAGTGGTTAGCGCAGTAGCCTTGCAGCGCTGGGGGTCGTGGGTTCAAATCCCACTAATGTTCTACGTGTTTGCATGGGTTTCGTCTGGGTACTCGGGTTCCTTCCATACCCAAAAACAAACATTAAATATATATTGAATAGAATTGGGTTTGTGCAGGGGGCGGGGGCTTGCCGACTTAAGCCCGGTACTGTTGGCAACATGCAATGCCTACTGCCACCCCTCTTCAGCAGACGCAACACTTTAATATTTTTCGCGCTGGGGCCCGCTGTTACTTCTCATGGCATAGCACCGCCATTTGTTTTTTTAAACATGCCCCCGCGATGTGGGGCGGCGCTTACCGGCTCAAGCCCGGTACAGTTGGCAACATTCAGTGCATTGCATAGCGTCGGCTGCGGGGGGCGGGGCTTACAGCGATGGGGGCGGCGCTTACCGGCTCAGCCCGGTTACAGTTGGCAATATTCAGTGCATTGCATAGCGTCGCCGCGGGGGGCGGGGCTTACCGGCTCAAGCCCGATACAGTTGGCAATATTCAGTGCATTGCATAGCGTCGGCGCGGGGGGCGGGGCTTACCGCGATTGGGGCGGCGCTTAACCGGCTCAAGCCCGGTACAGTTGGCAACATTCAGTGCATTGCATAGCGTCGGCGCGGGGGCGGGGCTTACCGCGATGGGGGCGGCGCTTACCGCTCAAGCCCGGTACAGTTGGCAATATTCAGTGCATTGCATAGCGTCGGCGCGGGGGGCGGGGCTTACAGCGATGGGGGCGGGGCTTACCGGCTCAAGCCCGGTACAGTTGGCAACATTAAGTGCATTGCATAGCGTCGGAGCCGGGGGGCGGGGCTTACAGCGATGGGGGCGGCGCTTACCGGCTCAAGCCCGGTACAGTTGGCAATATTCAGTGCATTGCTAGCGTCGCCGCGGGGGGCGGGGCTTACCGGCTCAAGCCCGATACAGTTGGCAATATTCAGTGCATTGCATAGCGTCGGCGCGGGGGCGGGGCTTACCGCGATTGGGGCGGGCGCTTACCGGCTCAAGCCCGGTACAGTTGGGCAACATTAAGTGCATTGCATAGCGTCGGCGCGGGGGGCGGGGCTTACCGCGATGGGGGCGGCGCTTACCGGCTCAAAGCCCGGTACAGTTGGCAATATTCAGTGCATTGCATAGCGTCGGCGCGGGGGGCGGGGCTTACAGCGATGGGTGCGGCGTTTACCGGCTCAAGCCCGGTACAGTTGGCAATATTCAGTGCATTGCATAGCGTCGGCGCGGGGGGCGGGGCTTACAGCGATGGGGGCGGGGCTTACCGGCTCAAGCCCGGTACAGTCGGCAACATTCAGTGCTTTACATAGCGTCTGAGCCGGGGGAGTGGCTTACCGCGATGGGGGCGGGGCCTTACCGGCTTAAGCCCGGTACACTTGGCAACATGCAATGCCATTGTATAGGGTCGGTCGCGGGGGGCGGGGCTTACCGGCTAAAGCCCGGTACAGTTGGCAACACGCAAACGCTTACTGCCAACTCTTCAGCAGACGCAACACTTTATTTCCTTTGGCGCTGGGTCTGCTGTTGCTTCTCATGGCATAGCAGCGCCATTTTTTTACACATGCCCCCATTCAAATGGCATTGCAGTAGAGGCAGCTCGGTGGCTCAGTGGTTAGCGCAGTAGCTTTGCAGCGCTGGGGTTGTGGGTTCAAATCCCACTAATGTTCTACGTGTTTGCGTGGGTTTCGTCTGGGTACTCGGGTTTCCTTCCATAAACAAACATTATATATATATATATATATATAGTGAATTGAATAGAATTGGTTTTGCGCAGGGGGCGGGGCTTGCCGACTTAAGCCCGGTACTGTTGGCAACATGCAATGCCTACTGCCACCTCTTCAGCAGACGCAACACTTTAATTTTTTTCGCGCTGGGGCCGCTGTTACTTCTCATGGCATAGCACCGCCATTTGTTTTTTTAAACATGCCCCCGCGATGGGGGCGGCGCTTACCGGCTCAAGCCCGGTACAGTTGGCAACATTCAGTGCATTGCATAGCGTCGGCGGGTGGCGGGGTTACCGGCTCAAGCCCGGTACAGTTGGCAATTACAGTGCATTGCATGGTCGGCGCGGGGGCGGGGGCTTACCGCGTTGGCGGCGCTTACGGTTCAAGCCCGTTACAGTTGGCAATATTTCAGTGCATTGCATAGCGTCGGCGCGGGGGGCGGGGCTTACAGCGATGGGGGCGGCGCTTACCGGCTCAAGCCCGGTACAGTGGCAATATTCAGTGCATTGCATAGCGTCGGTGCGGGGGGCGGGGCTTACAGCGATGGGGGCTGCGCTTACCGGCTCAACCCGTACAGTTGGCAATATTCAGTGCATTGCATAGCGTCGGCGCGGGGGCGGGGCTTACCGGCTCAAGCCCGGTACAGTTGGCAATATTCAGTGCATTGCATAGCGTCGGCGCGGGGGGCGGGGCTTACCGCGATTGGGGCGGCGCGTACCGGCTCAAGCCCGGTACAGTTGGCAACATTCAGTGCATTGCATAGCGTCGGCGCGGGGGGCGGGGCTTACAGCGATGGGGGCGGCGCTTACCGGCTCAAGCCCGGTACAGTTGGCAATATTCAGTGCATTGCATAGCGTCGGCGCGGGGGGGCGGGGCTTACAGCGATGGGGGCGGGGCGTACCGGCTCAAGCCCGGTACAGTCGGCAACATTCAGTGCTTTAACATTAGCGTCTGAGCGGGGGAGTGGCTTACCGCGATGGGGGCGGGGCTTACCCGGCTTAAGCCCGGTATACACTTGGCAAACATGCAATGCATTGTATAGGGTCGGCGCGGGGGGCGGGGCTTACTGGCTTAAGCCCGGTACAGTTGCAACACGCAATGCTTACTGCCAACTCTTCAGCAGACGCCACACTTTATTTCCTTTGGCGCTGGGGTCTGCTGTTGCTTCTCATGGCATAGCAGCGCCATTTTTTTACACATGCCCCCATTCAAATGGCATTGCAGTAGAGGCAGCTCGGTGGCTCAGTGGTTAGCGCAGTAGCTTGCAGCGCTGGGTCTTGGGTTTCAAATCCCACTAATGTTTCTACGTGTTTGCATGGGTTTCGTCTGGGTACTACTCGGGTTTCCTTCCATAAACAAACATTAAATATATATATATATAGTGAATTGGAATAGAATTGGTTTTGTGCAGGGGGCGGGGCTTGCCGACTTAAGCCCGGTACTGTTGGCAACATGCAATGCCTACTGCCACCTCTTCAGCAGACGCAACACTTTAGTATTTTTCGCGGCTGGGGCCCGCTGTTACTTCTCATGGCATAGCACCGGCCATTTGTTTTTTTAAACATGCCCCCCGCGCTGGGGGCGGCGCTTACCGGCTCACGCCCGGTACAGTTGGCAACATTCAGTGCATTGCATAGCGTCGGCGCGGGGGGCGGGGCTTACAGCGATGGGGGCGGCGCTTACCGGCTCAAGCCCGGTACAGTTGGCAATATTCAGTGCATTGGCATAGCGTCGCCGCGGGGGGCGGGGCTTACCGGCTCAAGCCCGGTACAGTTGGCAATATTCAGTGCATTGCATAGCGTCGGCGCGGGGGGCGGGGCTTACCGCGATTGGGGCGGCGCTTACCGGCTCAAGACCGGTACAGTCGGCAACATTCAGTGCTTTACATAGCGTCTGAGCCGGGGGAGTGGCTTACCGCGATGGGGGCGGGGCTTACCGGCTTAAGCCCGGTACACTTGGCAACATGCAATGCATTGCATAGGGTCGGTGCGGGGGGGCGGGGTTTACCGGCTTAAGCCCGGTACAGTTGGCAACACGCAATGCTTACTGCCAACTCTTCAGCAGACGCAACACTTTATTTCCTTTGGCGCTGGGTCTGCTGTTGCTTCTCATGGCATAGCAGCGCCATTTTTTTTACACATTGCCCCAATTCAAATGGCATTGCAGTAGAGGCAGCTCGGTGGCTCAGTGGTTAGCGCAGTAGCCTTGCAGCGCTGGGGTCGTGGGTTCAAATCCCACTAATGTTCTACGTGTTTGCATGGGTTTCGTCTGGGTACTCGGGTTCCTTCCATACCCAAAAACAAACATTAAATATATATTGAATAGAATTGGGTTTGTGCAGGGGGCGGGCTTGCCGACTTAAGCCCGGTACTGTTGGCAACATGCAATGCCTACTGCCACCTCTTCAGCAGACGCAACACTTTAATATTTTTCGCGCTGGGCCGCTGTTACTTCTCATGGCATAGCACCGCTATTTGTTTTTTTAAACATGCCCCCGCGATGGGGGCGGCGCTTACCGGCTCAAGCCCGGTACAGTTGGCAACATTAAGTGCATTGCATAGCGTCGGCGCGGGGGGCGGGGCTTACCGGCTCAAGCCCGATACAGTTGGCAATATTCAGTGCATTGCATAGCGTCGGCGCGGGGGGCGGGGCTTACCGCGATGGGGGCGGCGCTACCGGCGCAAGCCCGGTACAGTTGGCAATATTCAGTCATTGCATAGCGTCGCCGCGGGGGGCGGGGCTTACCGGCTCAAGCCCGATACAGTTGGCAATATTCAGTGCATTGCATAGCGTCGGCGCGGGGGGCGGGGCTTACCGCGATTGGGGCGGCGCTTACCGGCTCAAGCCCGGTACAGTTGGCAACATTCAGTGCATTGCATAGCGTCGGCGCGGGGGGGCGGGGCTTACCGCGATGGGGGCGGCGCTTACCGGCTCAAGCCCGGTACAGTTGGCAATATTCAGTGCATTGCATAGCGTCGGCGCGGGGGGCGGGGCTTACAGCGATGGGGGCGGGGGCTTACCGGCTCAAGCCCGGTACAGTTGGCAACATTAAGTGCATTGCATAGCGTCGGCGCGGGGGGCGGGGCTTACCGCGATGGGGGCGGCGCTTACCGGCTCAAGCCCGGTACAGTTGGCAATATTCAGTGCATTGCATAGCGTCGCCGCGGGGGGCGGGGCTTACCGGCTCAAGCCCGATACAGTTGGCAATATTCAGTGCATTGCATAGCGTCGGCGCGGGGGGCGGGGCTTACCGCGATTGGGGCGGCGCTTACCGGCTCAAGCCCGGTACAGTTGGCAACATTAAGTGCATTGCATAGCGTCGGCGCGGGGGGCGGGGCTTACCGCGATGGGGGGGCGGCCGCTTACCGGCTCAAGCCCGGTACAGTTGGCAATATTCAGTGCATTGCATAGCGTCGGCGCGGGGGGCGGGGCTTACAGCGATGGGTGCGGCGTTTACCGGCTCAAGGCCCGGTACAGTTGGCAATATTCAGTGCATTGCATAGCGTCGGCGCGGGGGGCGGGGCTTACAGCGATGGGGGCGGGGGCTTAACCGCTCAAGCCCGGTACAGTCGGCAACATTCAGTGCTTTACATAGCGTCTGAGCCGGGGGAGTGGCTTACCGCGATGGGGGCGGGGCTTACCGGCTTAAGCCGGTACACTTGGCAACATGCAATGCATTGTATAGGGTCGGCGCGGGGGGCGGGGCTTACCGGCTTAAGCCCGGTACAGTTGGCAACACGCAACGCTTACTGCCAACTCTTCAGCAGACGCAACACTTTATTTCCTTTGGCGCTGGGTCTGCTGTTGCTTCTCATGGCATAGCAGCGCCATTTTTTTACACATGCCCCCATTCAAATGGCATTGCAGTAGAGGCAGCTCGGTGGCTCAGTGGTTAGCGCAGTAGCTTTGCAGCGCTGGGGTTGTGGGTTCAAATCCCACTAATGGTCTACGTGTTTGCGTGGGTTTTCGTCTGGGTACTCGGGTTTCCTTCCATAAACAAACATTAAATATATATATATATATATAGTGAATTGAATAGAATTGGTTTTGCGCAGGGGGCGGGGCTTGCCGACTTAAGCCCGGTACTGTTGGCAACATGCAATGCCTACTGCCACCTCTTCAGCAGACGCAACACTTTAATATTTTTTTCGCGCTGGGGCCGCTGTTACTTCTCATGGCATAGCACCGCCATTGTTTTTTTAACATGCCCCCGCGATGGGGGCGGCGCTTACCGCTCAGCCCGGTACAAGTTGGCATTCAGTGCATTGCATTCGTCGGCGCGGGGGGCGGGCTTACCGGCTCCAGCCCGGTACAGTTGGCAATATTCAGTGCATTGCATAGCGTCGCGCGGGGGCGGGGGCTTACCGCGATTGGGCGGGCGCTTACCGGTTCAAGCCCATTACGTTGGCAAACATTCGTGCATTGCATAGCGTCGGCGCGGGGGCGGGCTTACAGCGATGGGGGCGGCGCTTACCGGCTCAAGCCCGTACAGTTGGCAATATTCAGTGCATTGCATAGCGTCGGTGCGGGGGGCGGGGCTTACAGCGATGGGGGCGGCGCTTACCGGCTCAAGCCCGGTACAGTTGGCAATATTCCGTGCATTGCATAGCGTCGGCGCGGGGGGCGGGCTTACGGCTCAAGCCCGGTACAGTTGGCAAATATTCAGTGCATTGCATAGCGTCGGCGCGGGGGGCGGGGCTTACCGCGATGGGGCGGCGCTTACCGGTTCAAGCCCGGTACAGTTGGCAACATTCAGTGCATTGCATAGCGTCGGCGCGGGGGGCGGGGCTTACAGCGATGGGGGCGGCGCTTACCGGCTCAAGCCCGGTACAGTTGGCATATTCAGTGCATTGCATAGCGTCGGCGCGGGGGGCGGGGCTTACCAGCTGGGGGCGGGGCTTACCGGCTCAAGCCCGGTACAGTCGGCAACATTCAGTGCTTTACATAGCGTCTGAGCCGGGGAGTGGCTTACCGCGATGGGGGCGGGGCTTACCGGCTTAAGCCCGGTACACTTGGCAACATGCAATGCATTGTATAGGGTCGGCGCGGGGGGGGGGGCTTACTGGCTTAAGCCCGGTACAGTTGGCAACACGCAATGCTTACTGCCAACTCTTCAGCAGACGCCACACTTTATTTCCTTTGGCGCTGGGTCCTGCTGTTGCTTCTCATGGCATAGCAGCGCCATTTTTTTACACATGCCCCCATTCAAATGGCATTGCAGTAGAGGCAGCTCGGTGGCTCAGTGGTTAGCGCAGTAGCTTTGCAGCGCTGGGGTCTTGGGTTCAAATCCCACTAATGTTCTACGTGTTTGCATGGGTTTCGTCTGGGTACTCGGGTTTCCTTCCATAAACAAACATTAAATATATATATATATAGTGAATTGAATAGAATTGGTTTTTGTGCAGGGGGCGGGGCTTGCCGACTTAAGCCCGGTACTGTTGGCAACATGCAATGCCTACTGCCACCTCTTCAGCAGACGCAACACTTTAGTATTTTTCGCGCTGGGGCCGCTGTTACTTCTCATGGCATAGCACCGCCATTTGTTTTTTTAAACATGCCCCCCGCGATGGGGGCGGCGCTTACCGGCTCAAGCCCGGTACAGTTGGCAACATTAAGTGCATTGCATAGCGTCGGCGCGGGGGGCGGGGCTTACAGCGATGGGGGCGGCGCTTACCGGCTCAAGCCCGGTACAGTTGGCAATATTCAGTGCATTGCATAGCGTCGCCGCGGGGGGCGGGGCTTACCGGCTCAAGCCCGGTACAGTTGGCAATATTCAGTGCATTGCATAGCGTCGGCGCGGGGGGGCGGGGCTTACCGCGATTGGGGCGGCGCTTACCGGCTCAAGCCCGGTACAGTCGGCAACATTCAGTGCTTTACATAGCGTCTGAGCCGGGGGAGTGGCTTACCGCGATGGGGGCGGGGCTTACCGGCTTAAGCCGGTACACTTGGCAACATGCAATGCATTGGCATAGGGTCGGTGCGGGGGGGCGGGGTTTACCGGCTTAAGCCCGGTACAGTTGGCAACACGCAATGCTTACTGCCAACTTCTTCAGCAGACGCAACACTTTATTTCCTTTGGCGCTGGGTCTGCTGTTTGCTTCTCATGGCATAGCAGCGCCATTTTTTTACACATGCCCCAATTCAAATGGCATTGCAGTAGAGGCAGCTCGGTGGCTCAGTGGTTAGCGCAGTAGCCTTGCAGCGCTGGGGTCGTGGGTTCAAATCCCACTAATGTTCTACGTGTTTGCATGGGTTTCGTCTGGGTAACTCGGGTTCCTTCCATACCCAAAAACAAACATTAAATATATATGTGAATAGAATTGGGTTTGTGCAGGGGGCGGGGCTTGCCCGACTTAGCCCGGTACTGTTGGCAACATGCAATGCCTACTGCCACCTCTTCAGCAGACGCAACACTTTAATATTTTTCGCGATGGGGGCCGCTGTTACTTCTCATGGCATAGCACCGCTATTTGTTTTTTAAACATGCCCCACGCGATGGGGGCGGCGCTTACCGGCTCAAGCCCGTACAGGTTGGCAACATTAAGTGCATTGCATAGCGTCGGCGCGGGGGGCGGGGCTTACCGGCTCAAGCCGATACAGTTGGCATATTCAGTGCATTGCATAGCGTCGGCGCGGGGGGGCGGGGCTTACCGCGATGGGGGCGGCGCTTACCGGCTCAAGCACCGGTACAGTTGGCAATATTCAGTGCATTGCATAGCGTCGCCGCGGGGGGCGGGGCTTATACCGGCTCAAGCCCGATACAGTTGGCAATATTCAGTGCATTGCATAGGCGTCGGCGCGGGGGGCGGGGCTTACCGCGATTGGGGCGGCGCTTACCGGCGCAAGCCCGGTACAGTTGGCAACATTCAGTGCATTGCATAGCGTCGGCGCGGGGGGCGGGCTTACCGCGATGGGGGCGGCGCTTACCGGCTCAAGCCCGTTACAGTTGGCAATATTCAGTGCATTGCATAGCGTCGGCGCGGGGGGCGGGGCTTACAGCGATGGGGGCGGGGCTTACCGGCTCAAGCCCGGTACAGTTGGCAACATTAAGTGCATTGGCATAGCGTCGGGCGCGGGGGCGGGGCCTTACAGCGATGGGGGCGGCGCTTACCGGCTCAAGCCCGGTACAGTTGGCAATATTCAGTGCAATTGCATAGCGTCGCCGCGGGGGGCGGGGCTTACCGGCTCAAGCCCGATACAGTTGGCAATATTCAGTGCATTGCATAGCGTCGCGCGGGGGGCGGGGCTTACCGCGATTGGGGCGGCGCTTACCCGGCTCAAGCCCGGTACAGTTGGCAACATTAAGTGCATTGCATAGCGTCGGCGCGGGGGGCGGGGCTTACCGCGATGGGGGCGGCGCTTACCGGCTCAAGCCGTACAGTTGGCAATATTCAGTGCATGCATAGCGTCGGCGAGGGGGGCGGGCTTACAGCGATGGGTGCGGCGTTTACCGGCTCAAGCCCGGTACAGTTGGCAATATTCAGTGCATTGCATAGCGTCGGCGCGGGGGGCGGGGCTTACAGCGATGGGGGCGGGGCTTACCGGCTCAAGCCCGGTACAGTCGGCACATTCAGTGCTTTACATAGCGTCTGAGCCGGGGGCGTGGCTTACCGCGATGGGGCGGGGCTTACCGGCTTAAGCCCGGTTACACTTGGCAACATGCAATGCATTGTATAGGGTCGGTGCGGGGGCGGGGCTTACCGGCTAAAGCCCGGTACAGTTGGCAACACGCAACGCTTACTGCCAACTCTTCAGCAGACGCAACACTTTATTTTCCTTTGGCGCTGGGTCTGCTGTTGCTTCTCATGGCATAGCAGCGCCATTTTTTTACACATGCCCCCATTCAAATGGCATTGCAGTAGAGGAGCTCGGTGGCTCAGTGGTTAGCGCAGTAGCTTTGCAGCGCTGGGGTTGTGGGTTCAATCCCACTAATGGTCTACGTGTTTGCGTGGTTTTCGTCTGGTACTCGGTTTCCTTCCATAACAAACATTAAATATATATATTATATATATATGAATTGAATAGAATTGGTTTTTGCGCAGGGGGCGGGGCTTTGCCGACTTAAGCCCGGTACTGTTGGCAACATGCAATGCCTACTGCCACCTCTTCAGCAGACGCAACACTTTAATATTTTTTTTCCGCGCTGGGGCCGCTGTTTACTTCTCATGGGCATAGCACCGCCATTTGTTTTTTTAAACATGCCCC